>NW_015537954.1:758752-761512 GCF_001515605.1 Sinocyclocheilus anshuiensis
CACCTTTAAAGTTGTCCAAATGAAGTTCTTAGCAATGCATATTACTAATCAAACATTAAGTTTTGTTATATTTATGGTAGGAAATTTACAAAATATCCTAATGATTTTTGGCATAAAAGAAAAATTGATAATTTTGACCCATACAATGTTTTTTTTAGTTATTACTACAAATATGCCCGTGCTACTTAAGACTGGTTTTGTGCTCCAGGCTCACATATATGAAATAAAAATGCTACTTTTAATTATGAAATTAAAAACGCCAGCAGGTGGTGTAACCATGTAACCATGTGCAGACCGAATTACTTTTTCTTTTTTTTTTCTTTTTTTAAACCTTGGTGTGCTGACAATTACATTAATATTAACCTTACAAAAATGAATTAGCAAGAAAACCAGAAAAACACTACTCTTTGTGAAAACTGCATTTGTTTTTTCAGGTAAAATACTTTTACATAATACTTCGATATTTATTTATTTTTTTTTTTTTAATGTTTTATTTACTATTTTTTATTAGGGATGAACCCATTTTGATTATAGGGCCCTATATAAAAACGAACTCATACTAGGGCCATTTTGCTATATATATTGGATTTCGGGTGCATTGGGTGCAAGAGAATCATCACTAATTGATAAAACACTACCGTGGCACAATTCCATATTGTTTTCAGTCATTAAAAAAGAGGGACGTACTTGACATTAAAGCACTGTTTTTTGGGAGGCAAACGCCAGCGGATTTAAAGTTTGACATCGTTAGTTACAAACATGAGATTAATCATTTATAACCACTTTCATTTAATAACAGACTTAAGCTGAATTTTAAGACAAATAATTAACAGGACAGCTTACATACCTTTATTTTTAAAGTGGTGACATCAATGCATACAGCAAATTTCCTTTTATGCATTTGGTCTGTTTCAAAGTGTTTATATCCAAAAGAAAACATCTGGTAGATTCTCTTAGTTTCTGTATTTGGATGCGCTGTAACTCTGTGCTTGTGCAGCGTCATGAACTGCTCAGACTCAGATCACTGGTGCTGCTGATCATGTGTCTTGCGTTTTGTTTACCAATATAAGTTGCAGAGATGGGGTTGGTGTCATGTAGACCACAGCACTAAACCTGAAACTATCTGTAGATGGTGGTCTGAGTTTGCTTTCATGGTATGCATGAACATTTTATTCGGCTGCACCTTGTTCAGGTAATAAAATGTAGTTCAGGAACAGTCGCACAGTGATCGTGGCTAGTGTGAAAAGACACACACACACCCAATATCAAAAACAGAGCCATACTTACTGCAGTTTGTGAAATCCTGAAATGGGCTTCTGTGGAAAAGAGGACACATTACTGAGATGAGGCTTGTTATATTCATAAATGTTTTTTGTTGTTGTTGTTGTTGTTAAGGCGAGACACTGCAGGTGAATAGGTAAAAAAAAAACAACTAATAGTTATCGCCTTACCCAGCTGATTGATTACACAGATAATTGCAAAAAAAAATTTTGTATTACAAGTTTTCTAAAATGCTAGGTTTAAATATGCAAATGAGTCATTATTTAATGAAATATGTGCTAATTTGCATAAATATCTAGTACAAAAATCTAAACACTGGATGAAGTCTTGTTTAATTTTTTTGACATATTAGAGTCAAAAGTGTTTACAGAGGGAATTTTGGGTATCTCGTTTTTGTCACTCCATAATTCAGAAAATGCTTAGAACGGACAGAAAACAAGTCCAAAAGAAGTTAAATAAAAACCGTCCATCCATAAAAAATGTCTCACACGGCTCCAAAAGGCTTCCTGTAGCGAATCGATGTGTTTTTGTAAGAAAAATATCCATATTCAAAACGTAATAATCACTTTAATCTATATACACTTAGGATGACTTGAGGGTGAGTAATTTATGGGCTAATTTTCATTTTTGGGTGAACTAACACTTTAAGTGAATCATGCGGTGTGGTTTTAAGCTGTGTGGGTGTGGGAAGTTATGCTAATGTTTCAGTGGTAGAAAATAAGGAAATGAGTAGACATCTACAAAAAGGGGTGCATGTGGTCGAGCAGGTAAAGCGATGCAAAGTTTTTCAGTGGTTATGAGGTTTCAAAATGATTGTAGGCACCATGTGCAATCTGCAAGTCAAGCATCACTATTACCAGTGCTTAAAATGATTTTAACAAACCTCAAAAACTACGTATAAAACTTTAGTGTTGTAACTCATTTTGTAGATCACAGAGACTCAAACCAGCATGAAACCACTTCACAATTACCCATAACACTCCAGCATCACTGCTAGGGCTGAACGATTAATTGCATTTGTAATAATATCGCGATATGAAAAAACACGATTTTTCAGTTGCAGAGGCTGCGATTATACTCGGTCACATGACACGCTAGAGTAAAGAGGTGTGTTCGACTTGAAGATCGATTGGTGTATGACATCAAAGTACGGAGAGAGAAAGCATAAGGAGACGTCCGCGCTCTCTGAAAGAGAAGAGAAAAGCCATAGATGAAGTCGCACAGATCCAGGCAGGTCATTCAAAAGCTAAATGCAGAAAATATGACGAGGCATATCTTGCTCTCGGCTTCACTTCCCATGTCTATACCGGACGCTACAGTTGACGCGTCGCGCCGCAACAGCTCTACACTGGACGCGACAAAGCGACCATTGCAAATCATTTTAACTTTGTGTCAGTACGTCATAAATAGAACGAGGCATCCGTTTAATGTGAAGTCGCATCCAGTGTAGACAGCGTCACTGATTATAATGGGTTCTAC
>NW_015537954.1:761766-774126 GCF_001515605.1 Sinocyclocheilus anshuiensis
TTTTTTATATATATATATATATATATATATATATATATATATATATAAACAAAAAAATATCCTAGCCAATGGCGATTCAATTGCCAAGGTGTCCGTAGAGGGTTGGGTGTAGACACGGTCTTTAATGTCGTTGGTGAGGAGGAAAGCCTGTGTGTGTCCTATGCCTTAGCGGACAGCATGAAACCCACAAAAAATAAATAAATAAACAAATAACAGAGAGAATAATAATAATAACAGTTATTCTCTGTATGCTAATTTTCAATGTTTCAAGTGATGCAGGTGTTTTTTTCCCTGTAGGTTTTTTTAATTAAAAAAGCATTAATTTTTCATAATGTTTAGTGAATATTTTTTTATAGTTTAGTTAGATTTTTTTATAGGTTTAAAGGGGGGAGCGACCAAAAAAGTTTGAGAACCACTAGTCTGAAGTTAACAGATAGTGTTTAAAAAGTGCAGTCAAATATTGTGTTGGTCGTACTATACAATGATTTATAGCTTGTCTTTGTTGAATAATACAGAACATAAAGAGCTTTAAAAAATAATTGCATATTAAATGGCAATCGCAGTATTGGTAAAAATAAAATCGCAATTAGATTATTTTCCAAAATCGTTCAGCCCTAATCACTGCACAACTCTTTCAGTCTATTAAGAACTATGATTAGCTTCAGTATCAGTGTCTTTGGGCTTTTGCTTAAAATACATGTGTAATCAGGAAGGAAGCAGATGTGTGTGCTTTGAGGTCTTACTTTGCTCTAGAGGTGCAGTGCAAGCCATCCCAAACGCAGTAGGGGTCTCGAGATAATCTGCATTCGTTGCACTCATCTCCATACACATGACATCTCTGTAGGTCAATCTGAGCGACCTCATTACTGGAACTCACATATAGATGCCTCTGAGAAATTAAACACAGGATAATGAGTACAACAGCTGATAACATGATAGATTTATATGCTTAAAAATTGAAGATCAATCTACATTCAGAGTAACTGAAAGTAAAATAAAACAACTATAACTGTAGATTGCCCTGTGAAACATCCTGTGCTTTGCGCTCACAGTTATGATCACCGACACACTGAATAACATCTATATTTTTGCATCTGGCAGAAGCTTTTATTCAAAGCGACTTGCATTGCATTCAAAATAATAATTTCATCAGATCATGCATTCCCTGGGAATTGAACCCATGACCATGTCGTTGCTAGCGGCATGCTCTACTGTTTAAGATTGGCAGCATTACTTTTTAACATTTTATTATTGATTTAGGTATTTTAGGACACTATGAAATCCATAAAAAAATTTTCCCATGTTCCATTTGAATTTTTTTTGGACTCCATTTTAAATTTTAGTACTCAAAAAGCATGTCTATTTAATTGCAACCATGAAATGTATCAAATTTAACAACAATTTACTAAAAGTTGAACAAAAATTACATTTTTAGGACCCTATGAATTCCATTTTATTTTTTCTCAAATTCCATTTTATTTTTTCTCAAATTCCATTTTAATTTTTCTCAAATTCCATTTTTTTTTTTACCAAATTCGGTGTCTTCCATTTTTTTTTTTTCTGTATTCCATTTTAATGGTTTCATGAAATGTTAACATCAAAAAGCATGTCTAATTAATTGAATTCATAAAAACTATTTATTTATTTTCCTTTACAATAATAGAAGCCTATGACATGTTTTTTTTGTTGTTGTTTTTTTTCAGAAATTCTGGTAATCGAATGAAGGTTAAAACATTATTTTCATTTATCCTTTAATCAGAAAATTAAACAAAACCTTTCATTTTTTTGGCAAAGGTTTACTGTTAAAGTTAAATCATTCAAAATGGTAGTTTTATTCCTCTAAAAATAAAGTTTTGATATTATTATTATTGTTAGAAGTAGTATAGTAATATATTTGTCACAATTTCTTCAAGTTGAACCTAACGTTTATTTTGATGGGTTGCATGAAGACGTTTAAATTTTTAGAGACACTCAGAACATGCAGGATTCACATTTCATTAGCCTTTTTGTGGTTTAATATTCACAGACACTAGTCCATAACGGGTTTTAATTTAATTGTACTGACCTACTTTGGATTAATTCATCCAAAATTGGACAAATTTCATGATATTCTGTGTTATACAGTAAATTTAATTTTCGTAAGTGGTGCATCGCGTTTTCTGCATCGCGCAAGTCATAGGGCCCTAGTACTTCTGACATTCCTGCTTTGGTTTGGAAGTGAAGAGTTGGGTGTTATTTTGCTCAGGGATTTTTACGTCGTACCTCCGAAGCGTCCAGCAGCATGCTGGTGATGTGCGTCCCTCGTGGAAATGGCAGATACTCCGCAATCACAAAAACAGGCTCTTCCAGCACTTTATGAACCCCTCCGCTTTCTGTGAGAAAATATTACAACAGGACATTAACTAATATGTCTGCATATGGAACTACCTAGTAAGACAGAATGCTAACCGTCACACAAAGCGGTCTACTTAAAGTGCATGACTAACACAGTTTATTCACATGAAGTTTTACGTTACATGTTGCTTTTGCATGAAATAATCATGTTTTAATTACATAATTTTCACTGAGCATGTTACAATGCATTCTGCGAGCATAATTTTGCTATGTAGTGTTTGGAACAGCCTTCACGTCTGATGCCTAACAATGACACCTACTTAGCTCACTAGGGTTTGAAACTATTAGATATATGTGCAACTTTGATAACTCATGCTACACTTCTCAAAGTTATCATTCATTCAGCCTCAGTCGTCTGACTTTATCAATGATGTTTTATTACATTTTGCTAGTCATTACATTTCCTGCAGCAGTTAGACATCTAAATGTGAAACTGATAGGAGAATTAAAACTGGTTTAAATCAACATGAAACTGCATTTACATCCCATTTAACTTCTGTTATGTGACTGACCTCTGAGTGAAACAGGATGTTTGACGAGAAGCACTTTATAATAATCGACACATATGCACAATTGACCTAACGGTAAGCCCCTCCCCTCGAATGCAGATGAGCCAATGGCAGTCGAGTATCAGTTGCACGGTGAGCGAAACTTGGACATCTTTAGTTTTCAGCACCATAGAGAAACACTGGAGGATCTGAAGCTCGTATCGGTTTGATGGTGTTTAGGCTACAAAAATGGAAAAACGATGTGCCTGGGCTACTTGTAACACTGATTCCAGTTATCCTGAGAGGATGGGCAATAGAATTTATTTTATTACATTTCCTAAACCCAAACAAAACGGAGCAAAATGTCCCTAAGCATTCAACCCCAATCCCAATGAAGACAAAAACGTTCATTTTCTTGTTGTCATACTCTCATTAAGTTACAATTTTCATCTGCTCAAGCAGAACGTTAATGTCATCTTGTGTTTCAGCAAGGTACCTCTGGCTAAAACTAACGTCAAAGTTAGTGCCCCCATGCTAACGTATAAACCTAAATAGCAGACTGTTCTCACGTCATGTAAGTTACAGTGTAGGTCAATGAAGCTCTACATTTCAGTGCCTCTCCATATTAACGTTAAACTGGTTAAATGTACATTAATTTACTCGTACTCTGTGGTACACAACTGCTCAAGCAGAACGTTAATGTCATCTTGTGTTTCAGCAAGGTATCTCTGGCTAAAACTAACGTCAAAGTTAGTGCCCCCATGCTAACGTATAAACCTAAATAGCAGACTGTTCTCACGTCATGTACAGTGTAGGTCAATGAAGCTCTACATTTCAGTGCCTCTCCATATTAACGTTAAACTGGTTAAATGTACATTAATTTACTCGTACTCTGTGGTACATGATGATTTGTAAAGAGGGATGCATTAAATACATTTTTTTGTTCATACAGAAGTTTTTGTTCATAGGAACATTTCGGAAATTGCTGTACATTCATGTGTTAAAAAACAAAACAAAACAAGGATTGGCTGATAAAGATGGCATGAAATGGTTAATTTGTAAATGTTTAATTGATTTTATATGATTGATTATTGTATCTTGCTGCATTATTTAACGAGCTTTAAATACTGTGCAGCCCTAGTGGAGGCTGTTGAACTCTATAATGACAATATTGACAGTACATCTGCTGTAGTGTTCAAGTCAAGTCAAATTTATTTCTATAGCACTTCCCACAATAAATATGCTTCCAAAGCAACAGAAACTCAATAGGGACTAATGGAATGGCAATGGCATTCTTGTGTTTTATTTTGCATGCGCTACTAACTTCTTCGTGACGTTGCACTATAAACGCTGTACTGTCTTCTACAATAAATAATGATTATATGTTGCGATTAAACTTTGTGATTAAGCTAAATTTACTTCCTTTCTCTATTGCTGTTCCATCAGCAGCTGTTGCCTAAAGTCCCTATTAAGCAGAATGCTAAATTAAACTGAATCATTAAATTCCTCACGGTTCACGGTGACAGATTCACGTACCTAGAGACAGAAGCAGGACGGTGTGGCCTCGAACCCGGTCCACCTGTATATGAGTGTAATGGCGGTGTTTGAACAACAGGGGGCCGTTCTCTGGCATCACCCAATCCTTCATCTCTGGACGATCCTTCATAAATCCCAGCACTTCACTGCTTAGACGAGTACTGTCACTAGCACACTAAAGGAACCACAAGTAGTTTGTTAGAACGAATGGGAAAGATAAGCATTACTGTTGTTCGGACTACAGAGCTCAACAGTCGGTTCTAGATGTAAAAATGTCATTCAGAATCTCCATAAAGAACTGAGAGTGATGATATGTGCCTTTCCAAGTAGCACTGGGGCATTAAAAGCATTAGTTGTGCTTTTCGACAGAAAGACGTTTTAAAGGACACAAAACCCCAGACTGACTGGATTACAGACGAGCAGTTCATTTCTACCCACATTAAGTACACAACAGTTGTTTTATTACAACACTGAATTGTCTGTAAATCAGATGTTGTAATGTGACGCATCTGGCGTTGTTTGTTTTTAGTGCAGTGCCAATGAGAAATACTCTGCAGCTGAGGAAAGGAGGACACTTTTGAGCTCTGTAATGACGATTATCTTAATGCTTTTATAGTAGGGCTGCACAATTAATCAAATTTCTAATCGCAGTTACGGATGCCACATTTACGTAATCATACAAAGCGGCAATTAATTGTTCACAATCCATGTGTGCTTAAGATATGTTCTTTTCTTTCTACATGCTATCTTAAGGGTTTTTCCGTTGTTTTAATTTTAGTTTTAGTATAGCATAATAGCATGCATATTTTGACTTTTTTGTTAAAGAAGAAACCAATCCAATGTATAGTTCACATTTGAGGCTTAATACTATAGAAAAGCAATAAAAGTTTTTCAGTTAGTGTTTTCAGCTTGTTTATTTTCGTCTAAGAATAATATGGCATGCGGTTGCGGTCAATGTAAAATTATGATGATCGTAATTAATAATCGCAATTACAATTTCAAGGGAATAATCAACAATTATGATTTTTGTCATAATCGTGCAACCTGACTTTATAGTCACATTTACTGTAGAAAATTAGAACTGAATGATAATATGGTTTAAATTTTGCAGTGATACATATAATCAAGCAGTTGAGTTTTGCTATACACTCTCAGAAAAAAAGGTACAAAAGCTGTCACTGGGGCAGTACCTTTTCAAAAGGTACACTTTTGTACCTTTTAGGTACTAATATGTACACTTTAGGTACTTATATGTACCTTTAAGGTACCAATATGGACTGTTTAGGTACAAAGGTGTGCCTTTTGAAAAGGTACCGCCCCAGTGACAGCTTTTGTACCTTTTTTTCTGAGAGTGTATAGTGCATATGTGAGTATACTTATATAGCTTTATATAAAGAGCTGGGCGTTAATATAGTTACATTTGGCCATGAAACAACTCAGTTGAGATTTGCTATATATTATATATTGATTCAGTGACGGTTTACCGTTCCAGGCCGGTGATTCGCAGGAACCTTGGCGGAGTTGAATTCAGAGGAACTGAAGATTCTGCTGATTTCAGTCATGTTATAAACGCACACAGCGCTCATGTTCCTGTAAACGGACACAGAGCTTCACATTTGAGACACACGCAAGCACTACAGCTGCACATTCTCCCTTTATTTCATCCGTGTTTGTGGAACTATGTCAAATGACACATGTTTCCTCGAGCTTTTAACACTCGACTGACTGTGACATCCCTATTTAACAGGATCATGTGACAGTCATGTTTGCCTTTTACACTGATGTGACGGCAAATTCAAAAGACTGAGCATTTTAAACAGACACATATTGGAGTTCCATTGATATTTACAGACATTTGAACTAGTATCAACTATTGAGGCCAGTGTTGGGGAAAGTTCATTCAAAAAAAAAAATGCAATGCAATCCAATATTGCGTAACTCCCTAAAAAAGTAACTAATTGTGTTCCATTTTATGGAAAGTAATACGTTATGCTACTTTTGGGTTACTTTTTGGGTTACTCATCTGGCCTGAACTTGCTTGTTTGTTTTTTATTTATAAAGTTGTAGTTTGCAAATGTAAAAGCCCTTTCACACCAAAAGTGGAATGATTTAGCTCAAACAAACCTTTCAGCTGTGCTGCCATTCTGGATTGCATTAAGAATAGGATGCAAGAGACTTTTACTTCAATGAAACACAAATGTTATGTTTATCTAAGCTCATTTTTGCTGCTTAGTCTGGTTGAATTGGATCATTGTAGGTCAGCAGCAAAGGCACTGGTTAATAAAATGGGATTAGAACATATTTAATTATTGCAGGTCATATTCTGAGTTTGCATCTCACTGTTTTTATTCATTTTGAGGAATATGAGTAAATGTTTGTTCATATATAGTCTAGAACTACTACACAACGCCTCTGCACTTACTCCCGATTTCTCTCAACATGGCAACACAATCAATACATGGGAAAACAATTTGAAAAAGTAATTTTCTCGCAAATTAAAAAGTAATGCATTACTATACTAGTTACTTAAAAGAGTAATCTGATTATGCAACTCGCGTTATTACCCCCAACACTGTTAAAGTCTGATCGCCTGAAATACAAAGCATGACGTTTTTGTCTTACCAATAGTTTCTGAAGAGCGCATAAATTTTGCTGTCGTTGTCTGAGTCTAGTGTGGCCACATCTATCATCTGAGTGAATTCATATCCTCTGCCACAGAACAGACGGGTGTAAATCATGGACGTCCAGCTGCTCTGAAGCTGACTCTTAGATCCGCCTCTGTCGTTCTGAAACAGATCGTGTTGTGTTTAATTCTGCATGCATAGGGTGAGAGTCATATTTTTGGTGCTTTTTGGAGCCTGAAAGCTCCTGTGTGCCTCCAATGTATGTAAAAATCAGCATGAAGATTCTGCTAAACATCTTCTGTTCTTCCACGTAAGAAAGTTATGCAGATTTGGACTGTCGTGAGGGGGTTAAATGATTACTAGAACAACAATCTGCAAGTGTTTCTGCATTGCATTGTGATTTTAAAAAGGCTGAAATTTCACAAGATTTCTCAAATGATATAATGCAGTCAAGTAAATTGAATTGTATTTTTGGGTGCAGTATCTTTATCAGAATAGGTAAGGTTAGGGCGCATCATTAATTGCAATCATATTCTGCATTTTTAAACCATTAACAAAATGTAAAGCTTAGATGGTTTTACAGATACATGAAGACTTTATGCGGGCTGCAGTGAAATACAATGACAAATTCACTTCATGATTTCTGGGGAGACTCTGCTCACCATGCAGCTCTGAGAGACTCGTGCAATCCACTGCTCACCGTCTTTACTTTTGTGCTTCTCTGTGAAGAAGGAATAAACTTTGTCTTTGTGTTGTCCTTTACCAGCGATCAGCTTCAGGTATGTTTGCTCTAAAGAGAAAAAAACAGCGCTGTTTAGAATCAAAACAGTATCGTTCTGATAATGACATGAACTCATTTCAGTGAAAAATTGTGGCAACGAACCACTTTAGCATTGAAACGTGTGGGTAGTATTATTTAATCTAATTTGTAACTTCTCACCCGCTTGAATCGTCTGAGGCCAAATGTTGTCAATTGTGTCGTTCTTGTTTATCCTGTACAATCCCTTCTCAGACTTGGTGAAGTACAGCATATTATCTGAAAGACGGAATATAGAAATCAGACAGGACGCCACATGTAGCATGTAATAAAACGAAATGATTTTCATTTTTTACCAGAATGAAAATGAGGTATATGGACTTGCACCACCGACAAGACCCTAACAATCTCATAGCCGTGCCCTGATAAACACCCTGACGTCACGGAAAGAGTTTGGCACATACTGGCTGGAAAGAACAGCCAAGTTCCTGTTTCTAAAACTAATAATAATCATGACAATACTGTATTGTACTCAGCTAATACAGATGTGCCCAACTACACATTTTCAAAGCGACTAACTTTTTTAGCAAAACTGACTGATATTCAACAAATATAATAAATACTAAGAGCCAGATTTACTAACAGCTTGCGCAAGCACAAACCCTCTTTTGGCCTTTAAAAAACTAGGATTTACTAAAGACACACAGTGAAAAATTAGTGATGAAAAGCCATGGACACTTTTTTACGCATCCGACTTTATTGCATATGCAGGCGATTCCCTTTCAGATGCATGCATTTAAATAATTTACTAATGTTTGTGCTAGTCTGTATGAGCAATTATTTAATGACCCATAAAAAGCATGTCTTAATCCATTTTGTGATAGTTGCTAATTTGCACTGCTCTTGGTAGATTGCGTCGGTCATTATGGATAAGTGGTGTATCTGTGTTTTTTAATTTGAGCGTTGTCAGTCAATCATCTGCAGAGTTTTCCGCTCCCATCAGCACTATGGCAGTCTCATGCTAATTTGCCCTGTTTAGTAAATCTGACCCCAGTTAGCAAGCAAATAGCTGTAAACTTGTTGCAACCTAGAATTAAACTGCTGGTTCGTCTGGCCAGAGGAGAACGGCACATTATTTCGACACACTATTTCCATTTTTTAATACTGTAAAGCTGCTTAGACACAGTCTGCATTGTAAAAAGCGCTATATAAATAAATGCATTAAACATATTATGCAAAAAAAAAATGATTATGCATAATACAGCAAGTTATTCAAGGTTTGGCATGCACAGACCTGAGTCAACGGCGCTTTCAAAACATGTGCGGGAAATGGAAAAATAAATAAATACAAATCCTGATAAACAGCCGTTGTTTTTAATTATTAGGACTATTCAACTAGTCAACCATAATGGTTCATTCCTATTACAGTAGTTAACCAAATTATCTAGACAAGCCTTTTAAATAAGGGTCAACATGAGCCTGTAAAGATCTATATATGGAGACAATCTCTAGACAATCAGCACACGGAAATGCCTAGTTCCTCTTCAACAAACCACTGAGCTAAAGACAACATGGCAGAAAACCGCTTGTGTTGAATATGTGCAGAATTTAGATGCTTCTAAAGACACTTTCTGTAACTGTAGTTAAACCAAAAATGACCATTTAAGCCTTCTGAATACTGCAAGACTTTCCAGGAACACAAAAAGTGGTGCTTTTTGGTCTTTTTTTTTTATTTAACATTCATTGTATTGAATAGAGCAGCTTGAACATTCTGCTAAACATCTCCATTTGTGTTCTACATAAGAAAAAGTCATATTGGTTTGGTAACATGATATCAGTCAGCTCAGGTCTATTACGAGTTGAACATTAACTATGAGTTATATGTAGTATCAGCAATAAATGCTATCATGCAAATGTATGAACTGCATTATGAGCATCAGAAGCAGTACTGGGTTTCAACACGTCTGCAATTTCCTGAACCATGCAAATGTGACATCATGTTGAAACACTATTTCATAATGTTTTACTCAACTCTATTTCTACAGCACATGTGGCTCCAAAAACAGCAGCTTTACCAAAGAACAGTGCCTCAATACTTCTTCAAATCACCTGCTGCGAGTCAAACAGTTGCATTCAGAACAGTGGCGGACAGAAATGGAGAGGAAGGGAAAGTAGGAGTGTTCGAGAAACCTAACCAAGCACAGCCTGCCCAGTATGTTCCCGACTCTAATATTAAATAATAATACTCCCCTGTGCGCAGCTTTGTGTCAAACAATATGCTAGTCATTATCAAGAATCTCTGAGTGGGCAGATATCGATGCTGAATGCTGCCCCATAAATGACAGAAATTCAACAAGAAATGAAACTGCCATTATTTTTGCAATTCTAATTCATGCACCAAAATGCAGCAGAAATGTGTGCAAACATGCATGCACATGAATGCATTTCAATACTCATTAAAATGTGCAATACTCACCAACAAGTAATGACGGCTCATTAATATCTGGCTCGTAATTTTCTGACGTGAAGCAATTGATCAGAGAATAACTGGAGTTCTGGAACAAAAGACACGGCTCAGTTTCATACTTACATATGAGTTTAAAATGCATGCAGTAAAAACATGACATACCAAGTTACAGCACTCTGCATTTCCATCATTCGATCTACAGATGAACAGGAGATTTCCATCAACGCCTTCTCTGAGCAGAGAGATCCGGTGTGAACAGAGCTGGAAAACCAACAGTTAAACAGCAGTCAGTGACCTTTAATGAGACACAAACTACCAGCAACCCCTGAAACAACACTGTTTATATCAATGTTCAGTTATGCATAATAAAAGGTGTGTTCATGTAAACGCATCGAAACTTAACCTGCATTTTTACTGAAGTGCGTATATGTGATATCTGACAGGAAAGCATCTCACTGTGAATGATTTTAGGAGATATATTGTACATTCTTGGACAAAGAAATCATAAAAGTGTATTCACATCTTGCACATCCGAAGGAGAAGTCATACGCTCATAGAAATTGCAAACATGAGAATAATATGAGTGCGTACAAGTTTCCCACAGACATTTTTGGAATAATCTAGGTCGTTAACATTTAACAACTTATGCATTATTTTTACAACTCTCATAACAATTGAAAAACTCATAGTGATGATATTACTAGAGAATATCCTGAATTTTTGGATTTTTTTGTAAATATGGTTGGGTAAATAAGGGTAAATAACCCTTGTTCAGGGTTATTTGCATGTAAACTAGTAAAACAGGTTATTTCAATAAACTTAGAATAAACACTTAAACAACACTCAGCAAAACCTGATCCTGTGGGAAGCGTGAATATCACAGGTGCTGCACCTTAATACTTACAGAGTTGTCTGAATCTTGGCTTTCATCCTGACAAAGAGGCACATTCACCTAAACAAGGATAGTGCAGCAAACATTAAACATTACAAACAATGACACTGTGCAAACAAGGGATCATAACACAAGTGACGTCTTTATGCTTGCTTATGTTCCACAAGCCATAAACATAACTTTACACAGGAAATAAACATTTTTCTTCAATGTTTCAGTCGTCTTGCATTGAAAAAGCATTGCATAATCATTTAAAGTAAAATATCATCTTTCTCTTGGCAGATGAACTAGAGAGATCAGCCGCTGGGAACCCTTCAGATGTCATTTACAGTCTGAGATCTACTGTATTATATACATGATCAGTATGACTGTACCTGATGGGGTTTGGAGGCTTGTGTTGGGCTGATGGAATAGAGGATCTTGTGTCCTCCGACCCAGATGATTTTGTTACCAGAGGTGCTAACGAGCTTCACCAAATGAATATTATTGTTTTCAAAAGAGAACCTGGTTATGCCTGAAACAGAGAGGCAGACTGAAGTTATAAAGTGTGCAGTGTATTCAAACAGATCTAGTTTAAAGGGTTCCTGTACATTAATGCACAAGTGATACACAGAAATGCAGAAGAGATAGCTGTGGGTCTGAAATAAGAGACTCGAGTGGTTTGCGTGATAAAAATAGAGTTCTGTTCAAATTAGTGCTGTCAAACGATTAATCGTGATTAATCGCATCCAAAATAAAAGTGTAGTACAAGTATCACATCTTCATGTGTCAAACTCTTAGTGCTAATTATCGCGATTAATCGCATCCAAAATAAAAGTTGTTTACATAATATATGTGCGTTTGCTGTGTATATTTATTATGTATATATAAAGACACATACATACTGCATATATTTTGAAAATATTTACATGTATATATTTATATTCAAATATATTTCATATATAAACGTAACATATTTTTCTTAAAAATATGCATGCATGTGTGTGTATTTATATATACATACACACATATATTATGTAAGCAACTTTTATTTTGGATGCGATTAATCGCGATAATTAGCACTAATTAGAGTTGGTGAGACTTACGAGTATACTTGCAGTATAACACTACTAAACTAGTTTACGGAGACTATACTTCAAAGTGTACTAAAAATGCTACTACAAGTATTTAATTAGTAAACTATCAGTATACCTATAAGTTCA
>NW_015537954.1:774272-774901 GCF_001515605.1 Sinocyclocheilus anshuiensis
CAGCCGATGGGAACCCTTCAGATGTCATTTACAGTCTGAGATCTACTGTATTATATACATGATCAGTATGACTGTACCTGATGGGGTTTGGAGGCTTGTGTTGGGCTGATGGAATAGAGGATCTTGTGTCCTCCGACCCAGATGATTTTGTTACCAGAGGTGCTAACGAGCTTCACCAAATGAATATTATTGTTTTCAAAAGAGAACCTGGTTATGCCTGAAACAGAGAGGCAGACTGAAGTTATAAAGTGTGCAGTGTATTCAAACAGATCTAGTTTAAAGGGTTCCTGTACATTAATGCACAAGTGATACACAGAAATGCAGAAGAGATAGCTGTGGGTCTGAAATAAGAGACTCGAGTGGTTTGCGTGATAAAAATAGAGTTCTGTTCAAATGAGTGCTGTCAAGCGATTAATCGTGATTAATCGCATCCAAAATAAAAGTGGAGTACAAGTATCACATCTTCATGTGTCAAACTCTTAGTGCTAATTATCGCGATTAATCGCATCCAAAATAAAAGTTGTTTACATAATATATGTGTGTGTGTGCGCACGTGTACTGTTTATATTTATTGTGTATATATAAATACACAAACATGCATGTATATATTTAAGAAAAATATGTTGTTT
>NW_015537954.1:775308-775673 GCF_001515605.1 Sinocyclocheilus anshuiensis
TATCGCGATTAATCGCATCCCAAATAAAAGTTGTTTACATAATATATGTGCGTTTGCTGTGTATATTTATTATGTATATATAAAGACACATACATACTGCATATATTTTGAAAATATTTACATGTATATATTTATATTCAAATATATTTCATATATAAACGTAACATATTTTTCTTAAAAATATGCATGCATGTGTGTGTATTTATATATACATACACACATATATTATGTAAGCAACTTTTATTTTGGATGCGATTAATCGCGATAATTAGCACTAATTAGAGTTGGTGAGAGTTTCCCTTACGAAAAAGAAGTTTATTCAAGTGTGCTATTAGTATACTTCTTTTAAACTAAAAATAGGAAAG
>NW_015537954.1:776253-780740 GCF_001515605.1 Sinocyclocheilus anshuiensis
ACTTAAAAATATACTTGAACTTTACTTAAGTATACTTACTAAAATAAACTTGAAGTATACTACTTTTTGGTAAGGGTTGACACGTGAAGATGTGATACTTGTACTCCTTTAACCTGGTAATGTAATGTGACTATAAAATGAAACACACAGTTTATTCTGACTGTATTGGTATTCTGCTGTAAATTCATACTAATTACAATTCAACTAATTTAATGTGGTTTTTTTTTCTTGAGGGCTTGACATCAAAATGTTCCTATTTTGCCCATTTTGTACTACAAAGTGTATCACATTTGGATCTAAGCATGATATTAATATCTATCATTTGTCTATTTCAACAAAAAAACAACATTAGGTGTTGATCTTGAAAATAAAACCGATTAAATATTAAGTAAATGTTAGCTTACCTTCATTTTTCACCTTCACTCGAGCATTATAATGTAATTTTGTTGAACTAACATATGAAATGCCCATGAACAGCGCACAAAAAGACGTCCAGTCCATCTTGACTCGAGAGTTTATGACAGAGAGAGTTGAATGATTCAACACTCAATATTTGTCAGACTTAAGTTTACATAACTTCCTCACACAGGCGGGGCGATTATTAGTTCAACCAATCCTTATCTTTAGTCATGTGTACACTTGTGATAATGACAGGTCCTTCAAATTCTGCATTTGAACCCGAGTGAATTTTAATTCTACACAAAGTTTAATTTAAAGAAGCAGAATCTGATATGAACTCGTACAATCAGACATGTGTGAACAAACCGTTAGAGGGCAGTGTAAAACAGTCTGAAGCAGTTTAAACCAATTACTACATTGTTATATTAAAACTAGTAAACTAAAACTACTGCGCATGCGCTACATGCAAAAAAAAAAAAGTATTGTTCAAAACAAACAAATCTAGTGAGTAACAAAGCATGTGATGTGAGGAGACGAATATATCTTGACCTAATAGTTTTAAATAACTAATAGCATATGTGCATAATTTGGTTGATCACAAAGGTGTAGCCAAACTCTCCTCTTTTTTCTTTCTTTGCACAGATGTGTGTTAAATAAGGGAAATGTCCTAAATGTGCAGTGCTGATGTTTTTAGGCACAAGGATTGAAAACCATTGTATGCTTCTGTTTTGTGACAAGTGATAACCTATTGCTATTTGAAGAGTTGTATAAATAGGGCCATCGTTAGAGACCCCTGGTACTAATGGCTTTAAATAATGCAAATTATAAATCTATACGGCATGTTTTTTAAGTAAATATTTGTGTGCTTTTGCTCAAAAACTAGGCAAAAACTCAGCAGGACATCACTGCATTGAAACCACTGCCACAAAGAGTCATCTTCAGCTGCAGAATTAATATAACGAGCTTGCAATTTCATGCCAGAACTTCCAGAGAAAGAGAGAGAGCTACTCTCGGTGAGCTTTTATTATTTATGATTGGTCACAAACAGTTGTCACTGTCATTCCTCTTCTGCAGAACCTTTTCAACTCACTAACTTTTAAAAATTAATATGCTGCGTTGTGAATTAAGGAAGTAATTCGATAAAAGCTTATAATAGAATTTCTCTGAAATCTGCTCTGGTCAAGCTCAGACACTCATCATCTTTATTAATTATAACTTAATTGTTTATACAAGGATGCAAGAAAATGTACAGGACGTTCATACAGCCAGTCAGCGTACACAACGGTGTCATTTTTATTATTTGTACAACTTTGTTCTTTTGATATGTTGAATATCAATACAGAGCTATTTTACAGTTTCTACCATTATTGCGTTGGGGAAAAAATATAGTTAAATTAGTGGGGCATGCATGCTATTTATTTGTATACAGTGTAGGCCTATCTATTTCCTGCTCTTTGATGCATTTTTAGCAATAATTTAAACAGGAAAAGAATTTTAAATTTGAAAAGGATTCATTATATCACATTTTACTTGGCAAATAAATAATGTAGGCTAATTTGTCTGCTAAATGCAAACATGTAAATGCAACTGTCCCAATGGAAATGTGACAACGTGCCCCAACCTGAGATTTATGATAAATATCCTGCTGAAAAAAACGCTTCTATTTATAATCTCGCCGGGTTTGAGTGCATTGCTTCACTAATTCGAATCGTCTCGTACCGTCACGCATCAGCGGTGAACCGAATTGATTTCTCCGCTGCGGAGCAGACAGCAAGCACTAGTTAGTCAGATTTAGCTGCTGGTTTGAGGAGCTTGTCTTTGGGAATATGCAGATGGAACTTGAAGGTAAGAAAAACACCTGTCTGTTTTTGTGCATCTAATATAGATGTTTTATTGATTGTTTTGCATGCTGGTTCATTGATAATCATGAGGAAGATAGGCTATGTCATGCATGAGTTTTTATACTATGCAATACCATACACTAAGACAAAAACAGCACCTTAAAGCAATTATTTAAAGGTCTGTAAAATGTTTAAAATCAAGCTTTTTATGTTCACAAATATGCACATGAGAGATTTTACTAAATATACTAAAACGTCAACCAAACACAGCTGGCACGTGACTTCAGTTGACTGATGTTTTATTGATTGTTTTGCATGCAATTCTCGTTTGGTGCATTGATAATCATGAGGAAGATGTCATGCATGGGTTTTATATACTATACCATACTGCAGTATACTAAGACAAAAGCAGCACCTTAAAATCAAATAGTTTTTATGTTCACAAATATGCACATGAGAGATTTTACTAAATATAGGCTACTAGAAAGTCCACCACAGCTGGCATGTGACTTCACAGTTGACTGTTATTGATTAGATTAATTGAGTTATATGCATAAAGGTCATTACGAACTTTGTTGGTGGGCGGCACGACCAAACTGCTATGAGTCATTAAAATTATTGATGAGGTTTATGAAATCATGCTGCAGTATATTCAGTGCCATGCTATTATAAACAGTGCTGGGGAGTAACTAGTTACATGTAACGGGATTAATTACAAAATGAATGTAACTGTAATCTGTTACAGTTGCTTAGAAAAAAAATGTGTAATTAAATTACAGTTACTTATGAAAATGTTATGGATTACAAAGGAGGTTACATCTGAATATTTTCACACACATACAGATTTGATTGAATTCTTTCCCAAATTGCATTAAATGCTCTAAAATATGAGACACTAATGTTTCAGGAGATTAACTGATTTTTTTGTTTTCCCCCCAAAATCATTGTTAGATGTGTTTCCTGTCATCGCAAAGATTTCATTTCAAATCTATTAAACTATCTTATTTTAAATCTGTATTTAACCTCAGAACTATCTCAAAGTAAAAAGAGGTGCTAAAGTCTGATTTTGTGGTGGCTGCGCTTTAGAGTTAAATTATTAGAATCTTAATTAAAGTTCTGAAGGATTCTGAAAGTCTGAGAGTAATCAGTGTTGAGTTCTACTGGAAGGTTTACCCTGCCTGCTTTAAATGTTTCAAAATTATTTTTTACAGCTGAAGACATTCGTCTTTACTTGTCACACAATTTCTGAAAGCTGGCACTCAAACAGCAGAAGCACGCACCAAATCTGCAAAACCATACACTAATTCTCAGCCTTTGACTCTTTTTGCAAACACAACACACAGTTCTCTATGTAACACACAAACATCTAACAGGAATTAATATTATGGCAAAGGTGTTTGCAAATGTTTGCTTTTGAGATGTGTTTGTGATATTTTGAATGCAGTGCGTCATTTTGCGAGAGATGTGAGGCATTTTGCATTTTGTGTGCAATTCTTGGATTTGTGTGTAAAGTTATGAAAAAAAGAGGCAAAGTTTTGAAAATGTGTGCAAGCAGTTGAAAAAACTTTAAATAGGGTCACTTGTAATCTGTAACCTATTACATTTCCAAACTAACCTTCCTAACACTGATTATAAATATATTCAACTGAGGCTTCAGAAATTATTATTATTTATGCATTTGACAGACGCTTTTATCAAAAGCAACTTACGTTGCATTCAAATGTAATAATTTGTGACCTGGACCACAAAACCAGTCATAAGGGTCTATTAATTGTGATTTATACATCATCTGAATAAATAAGCTTTCCATTGATGTATGGTTTGTTAGGATAGGACAATATTTGGACGAGATACAACTATTGAAAATCTGGAATCTGAGGGTGCAAAAAAAATCTAGAAAATCATGTTGTCCAAACACTCTTAAAAATAAAGGTGCTTCAAGATGCCATAGAGGAGCCTTTGTTGTTTGTTGTGGTCCATAAAGAACCTCTAACATCTGAAGAACCTTTCTGTTTCACAAAAGCTTCTTTGTGGCGAAAGAAGGTTCTTCAGATTATAAAAAGGTAAGAAAGAGATGGTTCTTTGACTGAATGGTTCTTTGTGGAACCAAAAATGGTTCTTCTATGGCATCGCCGTGAAGAACCTTTCAAGCACCTTTATTTTTAAGAGTGAGTGAAGTTCTTAGCAATGCATATTACTAATCAAAAATTAAGTTTTGATATATTTACGGTAGGAAATTTACAAAAT
>NW_015537954.1:781787-786720 GCF_001515605.1 Sinocyclocheilus anshuiensis
TATTTGAAAATCTGGAATCTGAGGGTGCAAAAAAATCTAAATATTGAGAAAATCATCTTTAAAGTTGTCCAAACACTCTTAAAAATAAAGGTGCTTCAAGATGCCATAGAGGAGCCTTTGTTGTCTAAATAGGTCCATAAAGAACCTCTAACATCTGAAGAACCTTTCTGTTTCACAAAAGCTTCTTTGTGGCGAAAGAAGGTTCTTCAGATTATAAAAAGGTAAGAAAGAGATGGTTCTTTGACTGAATGGTTCTTTGTGGAACCAAAAATGGTTCTTCTATGGCATCGCCGTGAAGAACCTTTCAAGCACCTTTATTTTTAAGAGTGAGTGAAGTTCTTAGCAATGCATATTACTAATCAAAAATTAAGTTTTGATATATTTACGGTAGGAAATTTACAAAATATCTTCACGGAACATGATCTTTACTTAATATCCTAATGATTTTTGGCATAAAAGAAAAATGGATCATTTTGACCCATACAATGTATTGTTGGCTATTGCTACAAACATACCCCAGCGACTTAACACTGCTTTTGTGGTCCAGGGTCACATTTATCAGTTCATGCAATCCCTGGGAATTTAACCTATGATGTTGGTGTTGCTAGAAATGATGGATTTTATCTTTATATTGATTGTGTGTGTTTGTTGGTCAATTTTTTTCTAGTGCATCTCCAAATCTTATTAGCTGTTGGCCTGGCCGTTCTCTGTTTCTGCCTGCTGATTGGCTGCATCGTCTGCTGCTGGCATCAGAAGTCCCGCCCCCTGGATGACAAAGAGGCGGGGCTTTCCCTACCCCCTCTACCTGCAGATCATGTGACGGTGACTCTAAGCCCCTCCCCTTCCATCAACACTCTGCCAATCAAACAGCAGTACGAAGAGCTGGATGGAGACGTTCTGGACTGTCCCTCATTTAACAGCAGCTCGACGCCGTCTGAAGACGGTCTTTCTTTACCATCTCATCCTCCGAAGTCTCGTTTCAATCTACGGCGGCTCAGCTCCCCCGCCTTTCCCTACAAATCCTCTAAACCTGTCCGTAGTTGTTCCTCGCTCCCAAGCATTCCTAAACTCAGCCTGGTTGGGAAGTCACGCCGGGCGATTGATCGTAAAAGCAGTGATAATGTATCGTTTTCGGAAAGCAGCAAGCTTAACGCAGACAGCAGCCGATATTACGGCTCTGGCTCTCACAAAGCCACACCTTCCCTTCACTTCACCCTTCTTTTCTCACCAGCTGAGGGCAAACTCACCGTCACCGTTCTGGGTCTCTACCAAGGCTCTAGGAAACTAAGTGGGACTACGGTGAGGGCTTGTCTGTCTCCGATCTGCCTCGCACCAGTTTTGGGCGGCCCAAAGCGCAGACACAGCCTCGGTCTGGAGGCTCCGGCGCAGGTCTTCCAGCTGCAGGTGAGGTCAGCAGAAGAGCTCCAGTCCTGTACCCTCAGACTGACCGTGTCCAGCAGGGACTTCTCTGGTCTGAGGGAGACGGCTTTGGGTGAACTCGAACTTCCATGTGCTGGAATCCATTGGGAACCCGATTGCACTGTCACCTTTAATCGGCAGCTCAATCCTGCGAGGAGGAGGCTGAGGAAGGTATTGGAGGAGATTATGCATCGTATACCTGGTCAAGGTCAAGTTTATTTATATGTGACCCTGGAGCACAAAACCAGTCATAAAGGGTCAATTTTTTGAAATTGAGATTCATACATCATCTGAAAGCTGAATAAATAAGCTTTCCATTGATGTATGGTTTGTTAGGATCGGACAATATTTGGCTGAGATACAACTATTTGAAAATCTGGAATCTGAGGGAGCAAAAAAATCTAAATATTGAGAAAATCATCTTTAAAGTTGTTCAAATGAAGTTCTTAGCAATGCATATTACTAATCAAAAATTAAGTTTTAATATATTTACAGTAGGAAATTTACAAAATATCTTCACGGAACATGATCTTTACTTAATATCCTAATGATTTTTGGCATAAAAGAAAAATGTATAATTTTGACCCATACAATGTATTGTTGGCTATTTCTACAAATATACCCCAGCGACTTAAGACTGCTTTTGTGCTGCAGGGTCACATATAGCACCTTAAAAGCAACGAGTGCTGACCAAGGTGCTGCACAGCCCAAACATCAGAAATATCAACTAACAAAAGCATTAAGACAATATGAAATTTGAATTTACGTGATGTAAAGTCGCAATTGTGTTATATAAAGTCATTGGGAGATACAGCATAAACTCAGAATTCTGACTTTGTTCCTCGGAAGTGTGAGTTCAATCTCAATTCTGAGAAAAAGTCAGAACTGCTAGAAAAAAAAGTCAGAATTGCGAGATATAAACTTGCAACTGCGGAAAAAAAGACAGAATTGTGAGTTTATATTTTGCCTTATAATTCACATTTATATTATATACATAGTTTATATTCTGCAATTCAGAATTGTAAGATAAAATAACCTTTTTTATTTTTATTTCAGTGGCGGAAACGTTAATAATGTAGTGTATTCCATTCTTGAGGACCACACACTAACAGACTTCTCAAGTCATTCCAAGAACACAAGAAATGTACACCTCGCTGCAAGGAGATGCATGAGAAATTCATTATTCTGAAATTGGCTCAAAATGCAAAATGCAAAAAAAAATGCTTGAATCCTGTGACTTACTGCAATCAGTCTGAAGCAAAAAAAAAAAAAAAAAACGGAGTCTGTGCCCATCATACACGATTCAATTTTCTGCAAAATCCATCAACTCTGACTGCCCAAGGTCTGCAAACTGACTGACTTTTGGCAGCTAGCGTTAATGCATCCAGACTGCAAACTGGGCAAAAGTGTATTCCAGCCTTTAATCAGACAAACACAGTTGTCCCACATCAATCACGTCACTGCTCCAAAATCCTATTTCACACAGCTATATATCTAAATGTTCTGATTGCATTTCAGTATGATAAATCAACTGGTTAAGAAGAACCAAAAGTGATATTTGACCTCATAGTTTGTATTTGATTACTGCTGCTGAATCCAGCAAATGATGCAGTTTTGCTGTGAGGTGAGTCGAGAGGATGATGCCCTGAGGAGTTAACATTGACAGCACAGTGTCAGTAGAGTACAGTACTGCAACGGAAGGCACTGTGATCCAAATCGACTTACATTGCATTGAAGGTGTGCATTTTACCATTTCATGCATTCCCTGGGAATCAAACCCATGATTGATAGGCACGCTCTGCTGTACGAGCTACAGGAATGCTGATAATAACCAAGCTTCTCAGGTGTGAGATCTGGAGAGGTTTCTGTCTGCTGTCATCAGAACACAAACTCTACAGCATGCTGTTGCAGTGGGATTGTACGACTGCTGCGTGACTAGTGTGCCAACAAGTGGTGCGTTATTGTGGCCTGGAGCCAGAGCGCTGTGCCCTGCAGAGATGGACTTGAGCCAGCGCTGATCAGAAACACAGCAGAGATGCACCACAGAGCAGAGGAGCAACCAAAAAAACTGTGAATGTGGGCCTGACAAGAAACTCGACAATAGTTTGAAAGGGTAGTTTAAAGGTTATAAGTCTTAGTTTTTTAACTAGGCTAAGACTTTGTAAGGCAATTTGTAGAGTTTGTTGTTTCAATGTGTGTATGCCTTGTCAGGTGGTTGTATAGATAGATAGATAGATAGATAGATAGATATTCAGATGGACGGACAGACAGACAGACTGATTGATTGATTGATTGGATAGATATTGAGATATATAGAGAGTGAGAGAGAGAGAGAGATTAATGGTCTGAATTTGTTGGATATAGCTTTAAAACTCTTGGAACTGCTGTTGAAGGATTTGGTTTGCTGAAGTTTTGTCAGCATAATGAATAGTCGTTACGTAACGAACGCGTCTCATTCCAGCAGATGCTGGTTTGATTGAGCGTGGGCTCAGAGTCACACTGAAAACACTTCAGTGCATTTGATACTAATGTTCAGATGTAATGCGACAGTGAGTTTGTGCTTCCTCTGAGAGTGTAATGCAATTACGAGGAAATGTTATTGGAGGAAAGTGCTAGAAACATTAACACACAGACACATTCATGATCTGGAATTAAGATCTGTGTCTAGACGCCTGGCAAATACCCCTCGCATCTCCTCCAGACAAAGTTCAAATCCTGTAGTAATTATAATTCATCACTATTCGTCTTTTGTGTCCGTTCAGAGTCAGAGTTCCCAGGATGCATTGGGGGACATCAGGGCTTCTGTTTGTCCGGTGCGGTTTCTGGGTCAGATCCTGATTCTGCTGCAGTATCAGACGCTGGCGCATCGTATGAAGGTGATGGTGAGGAAAGCTGAGAACCTGCCCAAACTCACCAGGATGCCTGGCACTCCAGGTCGGTCTGTCTGGATGAATGTATTTCTTGCATTATCCACTTTGGATAAAAGCATCAGTAAGTCAGAAACAGTGTTGGGGAAAGTAACTTTTAAAAGTAATGCATTACAATATTGCGTTACTCCCTAAAAAAGTAGTAATTAATTGTGTTAGTTACTTTTTATGGAAAGTGCGTTACTACAGTGACACATATATCGGTGGTAATCAGTGTTGGGGGTAACGCATTACAAGTAACGCGAGTTATGTAATCAGATTACTTTTTTCAAGTAACTAGTAAAGTAACTCATTACTTTTTAATTTAGAAGGAAATATCTGAGTTACTTTTTCAAAAAAGTAACACCAGTTACTTTGTTTCCATGTGTTGACTGACAGCTCTGGTGTTGCCATGGTGACAGAAATCGGGAACAAGTGCAGAGACGTTGTGTTCGCTGTGTGAACATGATGTTACTGTAGTTCAAGACTAAATGTGAACTAATATTTACTCATCTCATTTACTCATCTCTTCTGATGCAACTTACAATACATTACACCTACTGAATACACTGACTAGCTTGTAGTATCTTTGGAATAAAGAGATTTTA
>NW_015537954.1:786818-799132 GCF_001515605.1 Sinocyclocheilus anshuiensis
AGCTATAATAGGGCCGTTTAGAAAAGGGGCATGGTCAGGTGCATGCAAAAGCCTATATCTCCAAAACAAAAACTCAGAACTTCACAAAACTAGGTGAGCACATGTCAAGTCACCTTTATTTATATAGTGCTTTTAACATTACAGATTGTGTCAAAGCAATTGTAAAGCATTAATTAGGAAAATATTGTGCAATATGATAATAGTAAACACTCAATTTTCAGTTAAAGGCAGTTCATCATTGAATTCAGTGATGTTATCATCCAGCTCAGTTCAGTTTAAACAATACATTGTATGGGTCAAAATTATCCATTTTTCATTTATGCCAAAAATCATTAGGATATTAAGTAAAGATCATGTTTCATGAAGATATTTTGTAAATGTCCTACCGTAAATATATCAAAACTTAATTTTTGATTAGTAATATGCATTGCTAAGAACTTATATATTTATAGTAAACTTACTATTTAGATTTTTTTGCACCCTCAGATTCCAGATTTTCAAATAGTTGTATCTCGGCCAAATATTGTCCTATCCTAACAAAGATGGAATCATCTTTCATCACATCAATGGAAGGCTTATTTATTCAGCTTTCAGATGGTGTATAAATCTCAATAAAAAAAAATTGACCCTTATGACTGGTTTTGTGGTCCAGGGTCACATATATCACGTCTGAGACTCACGCTTTGATGTGTCTTCATATTTTACAGTAATGACATCACTCTGTCTTTGATTGACAGGGACGGCTGTACAAGAAGAGTTGTATTTTGGGTAGAGTTCTGATTGGCTACGGAGGTTCTGAGGCGGGAAACCAGCACTGGAGTGAGATGTGCAGCAGGCCGCAGGTGGAGACAGCGTGCTGGCATGAACTCCAAACAAACTCCTTATAGGCCGGCAAAGCTTGATTGACATGCCCCTGAACCAATCAGATCGCTCACTGCTATGCTTCTCATTTTTTCATAGATTTTTGGATGGAACTGTGAAACCTTTGAGGAAAGTTTGTGTTGAATTTGTTTGCAAATATCTCTAAGGTTACGGCATCATTGCAGGGTGTCTTTATGACTCATTAACAAAAACATCAGATGTTGCTTTTGCACTAGTGAACTGATCAGTGTTGTTGCTGCTGTTAACTGAAACAAGTTTTTGGTAACTGAAATAAATTCAATTCACATTTACATTTAATCGTTTAGCAGACGCTTTTATCCAAAGAAATAGATCCAAAGACAATAGAAGCAATCAGACGAACGAGAGAGCAACAATATACAAGTGCTGTGACAAGTCTCAGTTAGTCTAGCACAGTACATATAGCTAGGTTTTTTTAAATAGAATAGAATAGAATATGTACTGTAAGTGCTAGTATTAGTTCGTCAGGTGCTGGCGAAAAAGTTGTGTCTTTAGATATTTTTTGAAAATGGCCAGAGACTGGCTGTTCGAATTGAAATAAGGAGGTCATTCCAGCAGCTGGGCACAGTCCAGAAAAAGGTCTGTGAGAGTGATTTTGTGCCTCTTTGGGATGGCACCACAAGGCACCGTTCACTTGCAGAACGCAAGCTTCTGGAGGGCGCATAAGTTTGAACTAGCGAGTTTAGGTATATTGGTGCAGCACCAGTGGTTGTCTTGTAGGCAAGCATCAGTACCTTGAATTTGATGCGAGCAGCTATTGGTAGCCAGTGTAACCTGATGAGGAGAGGAGTAACGTGAGCTTTTTTCGGCTTGTTAAAGACAACTCTCGCTGCTGCATTCTGGATCAGTTGCAGAGGCTTGATAGTACATGCAGGAAGGCCAAGAGAGCATTACAATAGTCCAGTCTGGAGAGAACAATAGCTTGGACAAGGAGTTGTGCAGCTTGCTCTGATAGGAAGGGTCTAATCTTCCTAATGTTGTATAAGGCAAATCTGCAGGAACGGGCCATTGTAGCAATATGGTCTGTGAAGATTAACTGATCGTCGATCACAACTCCTAGGTTTCTGGCTGTCCTGGAAGGAGTTATGGTTGATGAACCCAGCTGTATAGAGCAGTTGTGATGAAACGATGGGTTTGCTGGAACCACAAGCAGTTCTGTCTTAGGAAGGTTGAGTTGAAGGTGATGGTCCTTCATCCAGCTAGAAATGTCTCTCAGACAGGCTGCAATGCGAACAGCTACCGTCGGATCATCTGGTTTGAATGAGAAGTAGAGTTGAGTGTCATCAGCATAGCAGTGATAAGAAAAGCCATGCTTCTGAATGACAGATCCTAAAGATGACATGTAGATGGAGAAGAGAAGAGGTCCAAGCACTGAGCCTTGAGGAACCCCAGTAGCAAGAAGTTGTGGCTTAGAAACCTCACCCCTCCAAGACACCCTGAAAGACCTACCTGAGAGGTAGGGCTTGAACCACAGGAGTGCAGTTCCTGAGATGCCCATCTTTCTGAGGGTGGACAGGAGGATCTGGTGGTTAACTGTGTCAAAAGCAGCAGACAGATCCAGCAAGATGGATACATTTATTTGTTAAGCGCTTTAATTCAATTCAATTCATGTTTATTTGTATTTTCATGATACAAATTGCTGCAAAGCAGCTTCACAGAAAATTGAAATCTCTACATTACATTTAGGAGTAGCTTATCTAAATTAAAATTAAAATACATATAAAATAAAATAAAAAATATAGGATAGAAAACTGAAACATACATTTTTTTAAATTAAAAATGTTACTAAAACAGGAATGAAAATAAATTAAAGTTAATAAAAAGCTTAAAAAAATAATAAAAATGGCAAAAGCACATAAAATTATTACAACTTTAAAAATTAAAAATAAAAGAAAGCAATACAAAAAGATGATACGTAATATAATATTTAGTGCTGTCAAATGATTAATTGCGATTAATCACATCCAAAATAAACGTTTTTGTTTGCATAATATATGTGTGTGTGCTGTGTATATTTATTATGTATATATAAATACACACACATGCATGTATATATTTAAGAAAAATATGTAATATTTGTATATTAAATATATTTATATATAATATAAATTATATAAATATATACATTAAACGTAAATATTTTCAAAATCTATACTGTATGAATGTATATTTATATATGCATAATAAATATACACAGTACACACACATATATTATGTAAACTAAAACTTTTATTTTGGATGCGATTAATTGTTTGACAGCACTAATAATATTATATAAATAATACTAAAATAACACTAAGCGTTGTTTAGAGCTACTGTAATTGTTATGATTGTAGTGATATTAATGTTATCATTCAAAATGCAAATTTGACACATTATTTTGTGGTGTTTGTGTCATTGTGCTGCTTGCACGGTCCTGCTTTCATGCTTGCTTCACCAGTTTATATCTTTATTCCTGACGTTATATAATACATCAAATGAAGGTGATGGTTTGAAAGACGAGCCAGATTTACCAGGACTCCTGTAAGCTAAACGAAACCAACCTCTGTCAGTGTTTTAGTGTTAGTTTCACCTGTTGATCTGGTCTGGAGCTGCAGTCAAACTAGAGATCTGTAATGTTGAAATGTGAGATTTAGAGCCAATGCAAAATGCAACCAAATGTTAATGATGTGGTTAGGAAGAATTATGAATTTCAGAATCCACTGGGTTTGCAAATCCAGCTATTTTTAAACCCCAAATACTCACTGAAGTGTAAACGAAACCCACAGACTGTATTTTAATTCAATTCCATGCAGCAGAACGGCTTTATTATGCAGCTGAAATGTGTCTGTGTCTTTTTCTCTGGATTTTTTTTTTTCTGCATTGGGTCAATAATATTTCAGTGTGCAGATGGAAGGTTCGTTGTTTTCAGATGAATTCAAATTAACACACACTAATACGAACACAGAAGGGACATGATTTATGATAATATATGTAATATATAAAGTTAAAGCTGCAGTCTGTAACTTTTTTGTGTTTATTAAATGTATTAAATTTATATAATAAGCGAGTACACCATGAATCCATTTTCCAAACCGTGTTTTTGGCTTGTCCACAAATATATGTAATATATAAAGATAATATATAAAGTTGCTGAGGTTCAAAATAAATATGGAAGACTGATGAAATATACGTAATTTATATATTTATGCTGAAGTACTTCTCTTACAATCACTACTGTGGTGGTGTATTTTTGTTTGGCTCATGTAGGTTTCACAATAACTGCACTGATGTGGAACCAAAATGTCCTTTTCAGATGATGATGATGATGATGATGATGATGAACATTTGAACTGTAGCCAAAGAACAAGTCAGTAATTTATTTTAATCTTTAGATCTAATCTCAGCGCTGCCCTCTGGAGGTTGGAGGAATTACATCTCCAGCATTATGTGGAAGTCTTGTAATGCAAACTAAATCATTTTAAAGTTGCACCATGTAATTTTTGTTTCCCTTTTCCTCGACTCAAAGTATTGGATAACTTCTCAACTTTAAGTCGGAAAAAAGTTGTTTGATGCACCTTTAAATTAAAAATGGCATCTGTTTGTTAACAGTTTTTTTTTAAAGCATGTTGCGTCATTATGGACATTTGTTACAGATGTAATTGATTAAAATAGTCTGATTTACAACTGCGCAAAACTTGTGGCTTTGATTCTAAATGCTGCATCAGCGCCACCTAAAACATAGTCAATCAGAAATAGTTCACTTGAAAATTAAGATTAGAGATTAGGATGAGTTTGTTTCTTCATCAGGTTTGGAGAAATGTAGCATTGCACCAGTGTCTCAGCAATGGATGCTCTGCAGTGAATGAGAGTCCAAACAGCTGATAAAAACCTCACAATAATCCACAAGTAATCCACAGCACTCCAGTCCATCAGTTAACATCTGGAGAAGACAAAAGCTGAAACAAATCCAACATTAAGACGTTTTTAACTAAAATACATAGAGTCCATAATCCATAATAACGCTTCCTCCAGTGAAAAAGTGCATCTGCTGTTGTCTCTCACATCAAAATCCAGCCACATATTTGTTTAGAGCTGTTTAAACGCTGCTTGATCTGTGCAGATTTCTCTCCTGATTCACACCAGAACACTTTTTCACTGTTATTATTAATTAAATTAGAATATTTAGCCACATAAAAAGGGATAATAATATTAATAATAATAATAAACTTAAACAAAAAAACATTACAAAATGTCTGCTAAAGAAAATCAGTTTGTTCTTCTGGAGAGTCTTACCAGGTTTTTCGCTTATTTGATTAGTAGAGTAAATCAGGCAGTTAATCTCATTATGTGTAGATGTTTTATGAAGTGCACTGAGTATTTGACAGTGTTTTTCCTCTTTCATCCAGAGCTGATGTGATCCTGAACCTATAAATTAGGTCATAAAACACTGATGACTTGAAAATATTTGAAGAAATTATGGTAAAGTACCAGTTCGTGGGCAGGTGAAAAAACAAACACTGAATGTCGTCTCACTGTTATTATTGCTCCACGTTTTTTTCCCAACATTTAGTTATTTATTTATTTATGCATTTATTTATGCATTTTCTTTTATGTTTTCTTTTCTTTTATTATAGTGAATAACATTCTTTCAGTCTAACTCTCTTTCTTGATTATTAGTCAATTTTTCACCTTTACTCAAAAAAAAAAAAACCTGTCAATATGTTACAGAGTTCAAGAATGATTGTGACTAACCATTAGCATATGATTATGGTCATATCATCGCTTTCACTTCCTGTTTTCGAGGCATAAACATAAACACACATGATTGGCACAACATTTGGGTTTACCCACAATCCACCTGTGCTCAGCTTTACAAGACTGATAGATCCTCCAGTGCACCAGTCTGTGCATGTAAATATGTGTATTTGTTCACATTCACTAAGGAACTAAACTGACTGAATGTAGATGTTATAGAGCCTCCTACTGATCAATGAAGATGCAGCATGTGATGATTGAGTTTGAGAGTTCAGATTTTCCATTATGACATTGTTAATATTTCCTAACATTCCATTTTTATTTTTTAACTTTTTGAATCTGGCAGCTCCTAAAACTAGTAAACTGTCCACCTGTATCATAGATACTGAGTGTTTGGATTTAGAAATAGTTTTCTTGCAGGTTTGACGTCTAAGTGTTGTATGATTTCACAGGTGAAGCTGAACATGTAGAGTTTTCAGAACTGCATCTGTTTACATTTATCCGTCTGTTTTATAGATTATTTCAACGGATTCTCACCCGTTTGTGCTCATAAACGCTGCTCGTTAAAGTCTGCGGCTTAGTTTGTAGCTTGTGGTCCAATTTGTTTCATATCCATCTGCATTCCTTCATTTCCATTAACTCAGTGAACTGACGCTGAGAGCCGGAGTGGTTCGTGAACCATATTTCTTCTTTCTTTGGCAAACAGAGCAAGTTAGTGAATACATGCTGCTGATCTGTGATCAGTTTATATGTGTTATTTAGTGTTCAGCACTGGATATAATAAATATAAAAATCTAAAGCTTGTATGTAATGGAATGTAAAGTTACTTGGATAAAAGACACTTTATGTTCCTCTTTCAAAAATATTTGTAAAATATTTTAAATATATAAATATATATTTAAAACATTTTTTAAACATATATTTTACCCTCCATATATTTCAGTCCACAAAAATACTTTCACATACTGTATGTTACATGTGAAGAAATACTTTATTTGTTATCTATAACATTTAACTGTAACGCTGAGCGGTGACAATGGAGTTGGAGATCCAAATGCAGCATTATTAAAAGAGCGTAGTCATACAGGCAGGGTAAATCAACAGCAAACAACAACATCCAAGGCAAGAAATCCAAAAAACAGGCAAGGGTCAGGGCAGGCAGCAAACGATCAAAAGAAACAAGGTCACAGTCGAAAGTCGAAACCACAGGAAACTAGGGAACAAGGGAAACCGCTCAGAAATTTAAGCTACAGCAAATCAAGACTTCGCATTCAAGGAGTGAGTATACCAGACTTTTATAGTATGAGACTGAGGTGATGAGAAACATGTGAATGTGATCAGTGAAGAGTCAGGGCAAAGGATTATGGGGAATGTAGTCTGTGAGAGAATGACACCAGTCCGGGATGGAGTGCCCTCTGGTGAGGGCTGGAGGGCCAGGTCCACAAGGAAGGGGAGAAACAGGGGACTGAGGCAGAACCAGCGGAGCAGTGAGCCACCACAGTGGAGTCGAGTAGGCACAACCGAAAACCACCTCAGCAGAGCAGACGGGTCCGAGGATCCCAACAGTGGAGCAGATGAGTACCAGGGTGGAGCTGATGAAGCAGAAGAACACTTCAGCGGAGCTGATGGAGCACGAGACCACCAAGGCGGATCAAGCAGAACTGAAACAAAGAGCACAGAGAGGTTAACAACGGCCTCAGCAGCCATACCAGGACAGGCAGACAGTTCAGAAACGGCATCTTTGTCCGTAACAGGGTGAGCAGAGAGTTCAGGGACAGCCCTTTTGGCAGTGACAGGATAGGCAGAGAGTTCAAAGGCGACCCCTTTGGTCGTTACAGAACAGGCTGAGAGTTCATAAACTGCCTCATTGACCATATCAGGACAGGCAGAGACTTCATAAGCAGCCTTCAAGGTCGTAACCGGACAGGCAGAGAGTTCAGGTCCGGCCTTCTTAGCCATGACTAGACAGTCACAAAGTTCATAGATGGCCCTCATGGGCATGACAGGGCAGGCTAGAAGTTTATTAATGGTCTCCTTGACCGTGACAGGACAAACTGAGAGTTCACAGGTACCCTCCTTGGCCGGGACAGGACATTGAGTGGATTCAGAGGTGGTCTCGGAGATCATGACAGGAAGGACTGGGAGTTCATGAACAGTCTCACCGGCCATGACAGGCATGACTGAGGATTTACAGATGGCATTCTTGGCCGTGAGTGGACAGTCAAAGGGTTCAGAAACGACCTTCTTGGTCGTTATGGGACAAACAGAGGGTTCGGGAACGGCCTTATTGGCCCTGGCAGGGCAAACAGAGAACGCAAGAATGGCCACCTTGGCTGGGACAGGGCAAACAGAGAGTTCAGAAAAGGCCTCCTTGGCCGGACAAGGCACTGAGTGAATTCAGAGGCAGTCCAAGACGGGTATGACAGGGGATTCACTGACGGTCTCAGTGACCTTGTCAGGACAGACAAAGAGTTCATAAGTGGACACCCCTATTTTGAAGGGAGCTGAAGCGAACACCGTGCCACATCCAGAGATTCTGCAGCAGTAGCAACAGGAGTTTCAATAGGCAATGAGTGTTCACAGACAGCACTCGCGGCCGTAACAGAGGCATCAGGAAACAGGGAGAGTTCAAAAATAATGTCCGTGGTAGAATCAGAGGTGATTGGGCACACCGAGAGCTCGGGGAAGAGTGCCGCTGCTGTCTTGGGAGGAGCTGGAGTGGACATCACCGCCGTGGAAGGTGCTGCAATGGAAATTGCCACCTTAGGGGGAACTGGAGTGGACTCTTGGACTGGAGCGGGCTCGGGGACTAAAGCCATCTCTGGCCCAAACTCGGGAACAGAAGCCCTCTCTGGGCTCAACTTGGGAACAGAAGCCCTCCCTGGGCTTAACTCGGGAACAGATTCGGGGGCTAGAGTGGGCGCCACCACCTCGGGAGGTTCTGCAGTGGAGGCTGCAACCTCTGGAGAAACTACGGTGATATGTGCGGCCCAAACACACAGAATGGCCGTAGCCATAACTGGTAGGACAGAGAGTACATTGTCTATCTCAGAGACTGAAGGCGCTGTGTCTGGGAAACTGGGGCGAGTAGCGGCCGATAGGCTTGAAAGTGTACAGTCTGAGTGGCTCGGGAGCGTAGTGACCCCTAGAATACCAGCAGTTCGTACCGTCACCAGTGGGGGGTCCTTCACACTGAATACCAGTCCCTGACTCTTAGCAACAGGTTCTATTCACAGGACTGTGGAGGGTTGTGGTACCATGACCTCGACAGGATGTGGCTCTGGGATGGCAGATGTTACGGTATGGGACTCTGGAAGGTCAGCTGTGACATGACGAGGCTCTAGAAGATCAGCTGTGACGTGACGAGACTCTGGAAGATCAGCTGTGATGTGACGAGGCTCTAGAAGATCAGCTGAGACATGATGAGACTCTGGAAGATCAGCTGAGAGGTGACGAGGATCTAGAAGACCAGCTGTGACGTGACGACTCTGGAAGATCAGCTGTGATGTGACGAGGGTTTGGAAGATCAGCTGAGACGTGACGAGGCTCTAGAAGATCAGCTGTGATGTGACGAGACTCTGGAAGATCAGCTGAGACGTGACGAGGCTCTGGAAGATCAGCTGAGACGTGACGAGGCTCTGGAAGATCAGTGATGAGATACAGGTGAATGTGATCAGTAAAGAGTCCGGGCAAAGGTTTATGGGGAATGTAGTCTGTGAGAGTATGACACCCGTCTGGGATGGAGTGCCCTCTGGTGACCATCAAGGGCACTTCCAGCAGGTGATTGTAACATTAACACATTAGAATTCAAATAAGTAATGAATGAAGCCTAAATTGTACTTTAAGATTGGAAATGTATTTACTTGCCTCTGAAATACATTTTGAAATATATTTTGGCATATGAAAGTTGAAACTAAATATATTTTCAATTTCAAATAAATATATTTTCTTGAGCTTGACTGTTTACAAACATATAATATACTGTATATGTGTTATGTATATATTACAACATATAACATATTTAAAATGTATTTTGAATTAATATTTAGTATTAATATTTTAGTGTGATAGGGAAAATTAATGCATGCATTAGAGAAGAAAAAAAGTTGTTTATCATTATGAAACGAATTAATTCTCTCTTTTAGAATACGTTTAATTCTGGAAGATCACAGACTGATGCCGATGAGTTCATTCTGTCCCGCTGTGACTTTAACACACAAATATCCAGTAACGTCTCTGTAAATTCTTCAGAAGTACATTTGTGGCCCTGTAAACGTTTTTATAGGTGTTTAATGAATTTTGTGTGAATTTTTGTGTTTAACTCCCTCCAGACTGAGAACTGACTCTCAAATCACAGACTTAGAAGAAATAAAAGATTAGAAGAATCCTCTGTGTTCAGTGCAGATATGCAAATACTGTTAAAATCATTTGAATTTTTTTTTTTTTTTTTTACATTTCATTTAGCTTTTCACATGAAAAGAAAACTAAATTCTGTTGAAAAGAATGAAATGTTTAAAAACTGATATCTAAAGTTGATTATTGCTGGCTGAATTAAATTTTCTGTTGTTGTTTTAAGCAAAAATTTGCTTAATTTTGATACTTGTTTCAGAAAATAAGACCTGCAGCATGAAACATCTGCAGTTGTGAATGAATGCACAGACTCAGACATCTGAGTGTTTTCATGTCTGATTTTTCCGGTTTCTCTGTGATTTGTGCACCTGTTCCATCTGGAAAAGGGTCTATGGGGTTTAAAGAAATCAAAAAGAGATGGAATGCATGAGGAACATATTGATTAAAACAGCAGCACTGTGTTCAGATCGTTCTCAGATGCTATAGAAAAATGGACAAGAGCAGCGAATCAGGAAGCTTACAGACGGTTTCCATCTGTTATCAAGAGATAATAGAATATTATGTTAGAGAATTAATATAGAATTGATATTATGTTGAGAATTGATACATTGTTCCCTGATTTTTGCTGTAAATGGTTTTCAATGCAAAAGCTGTTTTTTTTACTCAGTATTTTTTTTTGTCTTTTTTTCCCAGTACAAATATCTAAACATTCATAAATCAATATGCATTTACTTCAGATGCAAAATGACAATATATTAGATCTTGTTTACTAAAAAACATATAAAATAAATTGAGTTTGTGCTTAAAACAAAACCAAATAACAAAAAATAAATAAAAATAAACTTAAAAGGAAACCAAGCACATGTTTGTTGCTGTTTTGGAAATTTCTCAGAAATCAAGACTTCATGTCTTCATTTTGCATCTCCAGTATCTTGATTTAAGCATGTTTACATACAGTATGTGTACTGACAAAAAACTTCCAAAACTTCTTGATAACAAGAATGCATAACAATATAGAGTTAAAGCAATCATAAAAATCATGTCCATATTTGTCATATGATTTATAAATAGAGTGTTTTCCAGTAATGATTATGTCAGTCTGTTGTTCTGGCTTCAGTGGGAATCTCATCTGTCATCGTGCTGCTGATAAACAGAAGAAACTCTACAGACGGGGAACGTGGGAACGCTTCAGATGGGTTTGTGCGGTCTGCAGTAATGCACCTCTCTCTGTGAATGACTCTCTGTGGCTGCTCAATAATGTATTTTCTGAATAACGTTATACCGGTGGGAATGAGTGAGTTTGGTGTGGGTGTTTGTGAGGTTTGGTTTGGTTTGGTTGGCATTGCTGGTTTCTCTCAGAAAGCTTCATGTGTCGTGAGCAGAAGCATGTGTTTTCATTGAGCTGAAGCCAGACGGCCATCAGGAGATGTTTAAGCTCATTGTTCAGCAGGACAATAACATGCTTCTCTCTAAACCCACATCTGACGACATCACAAGCGCTCTTCACACAAACTTACAGAGGAATATAATCAAATCCAGCCGCAAACAAGCATCTCTGAAAAGAAACCCTCAGCCACTAGCACTGGTAAATATAAAAATATAGTCCTGACAACATTTCTGATGAATCTCTATACATTTCATTAAAAGGCTGCAGGGTAAAACCTCTGATATTTTAAGACAGGGTCTGTTATCCATCCAGACCACAAACAATCATAATAAAAATAATCATATTGTTGATGTTCAATCAACTTGTTTGAAATTGAATCTTGAAAATTAAGGTGTTAATTTTGAAAACAGACGTTACAAGAGAAGATGTGATGATAGCTGATTTACTTATCACCAATAATTATAATTAGTGCAATTGAAATAATAGTCATTTAACTGATTTTAATTAAGTAAAAAAAAAATATATTGCAATAATGCACAAACCTAAGATTAATTGGTCACTTTAAGGATCAGATAGAAATAACTCATGACAGTAACAACTGCATATTTTGATTTTACAGTAAAGCAAAACTAGAAATATATATATATATACACACACACACACACACACACATGTTGTGTTTCCATGTTTTATGGGGACATTCCATAGGCGTAATGGTTTTTCTACTGTACAGACCGTATATTCTATTGCCCTACACCAAACCTACCCCTAAACCTACCCCTCACAGGAAACTGTGTCCATTTTTACTTTCTCAAAAAAACTCATTCTGTATGATTTATAAGCTTGTTTCCTCATGGGGACCTCAAAAATTTACCCACAAGGTCAAAATTTACTAGTATTACTATCCTTGTGGGGACATTTGGTCCCCATAACGTGATAA
>NW_015537954.1:799185-803514 GCF_001515605.1 Sinocyclocheilus anshuiensis
TTATTTATTTATTGTTAGTGCATGCTTTTGTATTATCAGGATACAAGTTACACATTTCTGTACATTAAAAAAAATCACAAATGCATTAGCGTATTTAATATGACAATTTTTTCCACAGTCTGTCCAATATTTCTTCTTATTTGAATTAGAAGTAGGCTAGTTGAAGAAGTGATATTGACTGGTACAGTTTTAATAGATGTTATACCGTAGAAGTGTTGTTCGTGATTCTTGAGAACATTAAAAGTGACTTTGTGAAAGAAAAATTGCCGTGAAACTTCATATTGTTTTTTAGAACTGTTAAAGCTTTTTACATAGACTTTTCATGTAAAAAAAAAAAAAACTACTGAATTATTAATGAACCTAAAAGAGTGTTAAGGTGTGAGGAAGAGGAGGAGCTTCATCTGTCGAGATGCGCACAGCTGTGGCTTCGCTGGACTGAACATGTGAGATGATGACGGACTGAATTTGACATTTTTAAATTGAATTCAGTCTTGCACTCTTGTGAGAGATTGTTGTGAATCCGGAGTGAAATGACGCGTCTCCTGCGCGCACCGCTTGGCGTCCTGTGCGTGTTTCTGTGGACGTGCTGCTTGAACGCGTCTGACGCGTCTGACGCGTGAGTGTTTGTGCATCTGCGTCTCTTCTGAGGTTACTCTGATCTCAGATCAGCTGCTGGTTTACTGCTAACGCTTTACAATAAAGGCTCGCTTCTTAACATTAGTTAATGCATTAACTAACATGAAATAAATATGAACGTATTATTTTTTACAGCATTTATTTTTTTTTACCTTTGTTAATCTTAGTTAATCAAAACAGGCGACAATTGTTCGTTGTTTAACTAATATTTAACAGATGCAACTTTTGATTTTAAAAATGTATAGTAAATTCAGAAATGAACTAAGATTAATAAGTGCACTGTAATGTAACTGATGCAACCTTATTGTAAAGTGTTACTTTTTTACTGATCCAAGTTGATTAAAGCGAAATGACTCGAATCTCAAGTTCGAATTAATTTTATTATTATGAGAGACATTAATACTCTCAAAAATGCTTTGATGGATTTAATGCTAACACCCTGACACTTGTGAAAGTTTTCCTGTCTGTAATACATAAAGCAGCTCTTGTGACTCTTTTCTAAATGTCTCATGTGATAACCTGATTTTCTGTGTCATGGTCATACCACTACAAATATTACGTTTTTTGCATTTAATATTTCTTAAAGGGGTGCTTTACTCAAAAATAAAAATTGTTGAAAATGCACTCACCCTCAGTTCATCCGAGATCAGAATGAGTTTGTTTCTTCATCAGGTTTGGAGAAATGTAGCATTGCATCAGTGTCTCAGCAATGGATGCTCTAAACGCTGCTTGATCTGTGCAGATTTCTCTCCTGATTCAGACCAGAACACTTTTTCACTGGAGGAAGTGTTATTATGGATTATGGACTCTATGTATTTTAGTTAAAAACGTCTTAATGCTGGATTTGTTTCAGCTTTTGTCTTCTCCAGATGTTAACTGATGGACTGGAGTGCTGTGGATTACTTGTGGATTATTGTGATGTTTTTATCAGCTGTTTGGACTCTCATTCTGACGGCACCCATTCACTGCAGAGCATCCATTGCTGAGACACTGATGCAATGCTACATTTCTCCAAACCTGATGAAGAAACAAACTCATTCTGATCTCGGATGAACTGAGAGTGCGTGCATTTCCAGCAAATTTTCATTTTTGGGTGAACCATTCCTTTAAGGTACTTCTCCAGTATTTTCTGTATAACGTCTGTGTCTGTCTCTGTCAGTGAGGATTGTCCAGAGAATAAGATCCTGACCGTGGAGTATCCGTGTACGAGAGCTGGAGGTCAGAGAGGTCGCTGTCTCAGGTACACCCCTAAATATAACACATTCAGTGTTCAAGCTTCACTTAAAACTGTTTAATGACTTTAATGTCGTCTGTAGAACTGATTTATAATTGAATTGAGTTCATTTAATAATTGATGAACTTTGCAACATTAACACTTATTATTTCTGTAAAGCTGCTTTGTAAAAATAAAAGTGTGACTTGAAATAAATGTGACTTGACTTAAAGAGAGAAAATAGTGTTTCATGTTTGTAGTGAATGTGATTGGGGAATCTCATGGGATTTGTTTAGCCGAGCGTGGGAACGTTGGTCATCCGTCTGTGACGTGATTACAGTAGGTGTGTTTGGCTTCATTAATGATCAGAGGCAGGAGATTCATGTGACCTTCATCATGTGAGTTCTCAGGCGCAGAGAAATTAAAGAGACATTTCTGAGAATCCTATCAGTGTTGATACATTTACACTGATGATAGTGACTGTAGAATTTCTGAGTGTGAAACCAGTTTATATGGAACCCCAAAGCCACATAGTGATGGAAAAATTATATTTCCATGCTTTTGCATTCACTCTAATAACTTTTGTGTTCCCTCTAAAAACTTAGAGTACTTTTGCAATAAAACACAACTTTTACTTGCGAGAAATACAGCTGAAATACAGTTTTTCCTCTTATAGCGGCTCTATAAGTTGAAAGCGTAGTTTTTACATTTTTGTATTTCATTTTGCCTTGTTTTCCAGTAAAAAAAATAAAATACAAATCTTGAAACAGGATACTTCTGCTTGAGAATCAGCACTGCATTGAGACTTGTTTTCATAGATTGTGTCTTGAATATAAGTATATTCATATTCTGTCTGACTCTTTGACTTGTTTAAGTTTGAGACGAGTTAAAGACTGAATCTGACAGCGCGGTACGATGAAATAGAGTTATTCCTGAAACAGTCTATGAGTCCCAGTGTCTTTTCTCAAAGCATTTAGAGATATTTTAACAGCAAAGCAAAACGGAAACACTCAGGAATGTGAGTTTTTGTGGTGAGAGTAGTATATAAGTACAGTAGATACTGACATTGAGCTTTGTGCAGTGCATGATATACAGCATATAAAGCTGATTTTACAATTTGTACAATCTGTCTGCAACATAAACTGGAGCGCAGAAATTATGATCTTTTTAATTAACACCACACATGGAAGCACAGCTCATAATTAATTTTTACACATTTATTATGTGTAGAATTCCCATGTGGCCTGTTTATGCGCTATAAAAACTGATGTTCTTCCTTGTGTTTTTGTTTTGTTTTCCAGTACAAAACAATATAATTTTTTTTTAACCAAGACACATTTATTGGAGATGCAGAATGACAGAAAGATATTTGTTTTCTGAGAAATGAATCAAAATTAAGCATGTTTATGCCTAAAACAAGAACTAATATGTCAGTGGAGTCAGAAAAAATGTGAACTTAATTCAAAGGGAAAACAAGTTGATTTATTTTTATGAAAGCTTGTTTCACACACAGGATGAAAAAATAAAGTTGATTACAACTTTTTTTCTGACAATTCAAATTTCTTTTAATTTTTTTAAATAAAATAATTGCTGTAAAAAGCTGTTAAAAAACAATGCTAAAATTAATGTCCTATTTTCTTCATTTCAAATGTTAAATCACTGATCTTTTGTTTTGGTGTAAAACCACTAATATCTTCTGCTTCTACATGTTTATATTTCTAATGTAAAAATAAAAACACCAGATCATGAGCACGTAAATGAACACAGTGCCACACTTTACTCTGAAACATGCAGCACATTTGATGCGAGATATGATCATTGGAGTAAGCCATATTGTGACTTCAATTTAATTTCTATATATTAGAAATAATGTTAGAATATAACTAGAGAGCCAGAGTGAGATCTGATTGAGCCATGTGTGTTATTCTGTGCAAATGAAGACCGTGTGTGTGTGTGTGTGTGTGTGTGTGTGTGCGCGCGTGTATGTGTGTGTGTGTGTGTTGAGAGAGGTCAGATTCTTAAGGAGCAGCAGAGGTCAGTAGGTCAAGGGTCACAGGAACCGATCTGACATGGTCATGACACAAACGTCCAGAAGTGTGTGCTTTATTACAGTGCTTTGTGTTGGTCTGAAGCAGGGAAATTGCTCTGATGAAGACGGTGTTGTAGTTGTATGTGAACATCATAAACCACTGTAGGAGTTGAGAATGGAGAGATGAAGTGTGGGAAAACAGAAACACAACAGAGGATGATGATGATGGTGACAGGAGAGAGAGAACATGATGAAGAGAGGAAAGATCGTCTGACTTCTGGACGAGTGTTGAGAAAATAAACACTCAGACCGCTGACACACACTTTCATCATGTCACAGATCAATTCATATGAAAAGCAGTGAAGTACTGAGGGCAGACTTATTTATTTACATTTTTTTTTTTTTTGTCAATGATATACATTAAAAAAAACAACATTTTTTGGGGTTTTTT
>NW_015537954.1:803723-805496 GCF_001515605.1 Sinocyclocheilus anshuiensis
GGCAGACTTATTTATTTATATTTTTTTTTTTTTTGTCAATGATATACATTAAAAAAAACAACATTTTTGTGCGTTTTTTATGTAATATTTATATTTTTAACAACTATTTTATTTATTTATTTGTTTGTCTAATTATTGTTATTTTTCATTTTCTATTTATTACTGTTTGTTTCTTTTTTCTGTTCATATTTTGCTATATTTTAACCTGTTTCTTGTCATGCAAATAAAGTAGTGAGGCCAGATTTTATTTTAGAATTACTTTTATCAAAAGAAAACATTAAAAACTTTTTTCTATTTTTATTTTATTTTATTTGTATTTTTTTATTACTGTTTTTTTTTCTGTTCATAATTTGCTACATTTTAACCAGTATCTTGACATGAAAGTAGTCTTGGTTTCTGTCATGGCATTTAATTATAAAAAAACAAACAAGCATCATGCTTTTATCACCGTAACTCGCATTCAAACACTCTGCTGTTTCTGTCCCAATTGACATCTAGCGAGTTTGTGTTTATTACCTATTTGTCTTTCCTGATCGTCTCATGTTGTGTCTCAGTCTGTGAGGTGAATCAGATGATGACGATGACTGTCACTCTTATTTTCAGGCTTCGTTTAGAGATATGCTGGCCTGCGAAACTCCTGAATCCTGATGTGAGATTGAACCCAGATGTGTTTTCAGACAGAATGATGCTCAGCAGTTTGAGAAGAGCTAGAGATCTGCTTTAAGACCAGACTGAACAGACATGTTGGACAAACCATTATTTTTGATAGGAATGCAGAATTTACATAACATAATTTATTGTACATTTTCAATTTCCTTTCAATAATGTGTTGCCTTAGGGGCACTTGTTTAGTTTTGCATGACCATTTTCTATGCGTTCTCTGACTTAAGAAATAATTGATGTGTGTCTGCAGGAGGAAGTGCTGTGAAGGCTTCAGGTTTGTGATGGGTCAGTGTGTGCCAGAAAGTAGGTAAACCTTTCGTTCAATTCTCATATTGTCAAATTATTATAGTGTTTTTTTTTGCATGAGTATTTCAAATGCATGTTTTTCAAAGTCTCTTCTGCTCACCAAGGCTGCATTTATTTCATCCAAAAATACAATCAAAAATTTTGAAATATTATTTAAATTTAAAGTAACTGTTTTCCGTGTGAATATCTGTTAAACTGTAATTTATTTCTGTGATGTGCAGCTGTATTTTCAGCATCATTACTCCAGTCTTCAGTGTCACATGATCTTCAGAAATCATTCTAATATGCTGATTTGCTGCTCAAGGATATAAAAACCATGATATACTAGCATTCAAAAGCTGATGTAAGACTGAAAAAGAGAACATTTAATTTATTCATCAAGGATGCATTCAACTGAAGTGACAGTAAAGGCATTTCTAATGTTACAAAAGATTTCTATTTCAAATAAATGCTGTTCTTTTGAACTTTCTGTTCATCTGTGAATCCTGAAAAATAAAATGCATCACAGTTTCCACAAAAATATCGTGCAGCACAACTGTTTTCAACATTGATAATAATCAGAAATGTTTCTTGAGCAGCAAATCAGCATATTGTATTTATGCACTACAGAAAACGGTTTCATCATTATTTTTGGCCTGTTCTTCTGAAACAAATTTTAAATGTATATGTAACGTATATGAGTGTGCTAAATGTGATTTGTTAACTGTTAGCTGTACATGAATACATCTGTGTCCCTGGAGCACAGTCGCTGGGGTATATTTGTAGCAATAGCCAACAATACATTGTATGGGTCAAAATTATCAA
>NW_015537954.1:805547-808083 GCF_001515605.1 Sinocyclocheilus anshuiensis
CCATACATCAATGGAGAGCTTATTTATTCAGCTTTCAGATGATGTAGAAATCTAAATTTAGTAAAATTGACCCTTAAGACTGGTTTTGTGCTCCGGGGTCACATATATGAACTGAAAGCTGGCGGTGTGTGTTCAGGTCTGGACGTGTGCGGCGGGTCTCTCTGTGAGCAGCAGTGCACTGATAACTTCGGTCGTGTGTTGTGCACGTGTTTCGAGGGTTATCGCTTCGACCGAGAGCGACACCGGCAGCACCTGCAGCCGTACTGCATCGGTCAGTGGCTCAAACGCTTGTCATGTGCTGCTCTCAAACACACAGTCATAACCTCTGTCTGTCTGTGGTGCAGATGTGGACGAGTGTGAGGAATCGAACAGCAGCGCTTGTGAACACGTGTGTGAAAACACTCCGGGAAGTTTCCGCTGCCGCTGTAACGCTGGGTTCACACTGACTCCAGATCAGCGCTCCTGCGCTCCTGAACACAACCGTGAGTCTGTGTGTGTGAGACTCACTCTCAGAAATCATTCTTACTGCTAAGAGTTCTCCTAAATAGCAGTAAAAGTTTTTAGCTAAGAGTTTTCTCTTAAAACCTATTCACAAAGCTGCTGAGATAAACTTGTACTGAAGAATAGAGAGAAGTGTTGAGCTCAGAGTAAGGGGGCGGGGCTTACCTAGTTGCTATGGATGATGTCAGCGTGCTCATTAACTATGCACACAGTGATTGGCTGATAGTCTGTGCATATAAACAGCCTTTTAATTAACAGAGTAGAATAATCCTGGCTGATAGTAAAACATGCAAACGTAAAAGAAAACCAAACTGGACTCAAGCACAGCTGTTACTTCTTGTCCAGCTGCTTAATGAGAACAAGGATATAATCAAAGGAAAATCTGGATTTGGGATAACCTCCAAAACCAAAGCCGATACCTTTTTAAAAACTCATTATCATCAAATCTTTCTAAAATGTTTACGTTCCGAGACAGAGTTTAGGATAGTTAGTGATTTAGGACTCCTCTTCACTACTGCTAACCTTTCACAGATTTAGGAGCTAGTTTTAGAGCTAAAACGCTTTGTGAAATACTCTTAGAGCGATCATTTAGGACTGACACGCCCATTATTTTTAAGATTTTCTCCTAAATCAGCAAGTTATGAGCTACTTGTAGCCTTAAGATGTTTTGTGAATACAGGCCCAGTGCTATTTCAGTGTAGCTGAACATTTCAGTAATTAAAAAAATTATAATAATTTAGATTTCATTGAAATTACAGCTTAAAGGCCTCCATTATAACACATGCATATAACCAGACTTCATCCTGAATTCCATAGATTGTATTCTACATCAAAAGTGGGATCAGAATTTTTTTATGTGTACAGAAACTGAATGTATGCATACAGACTATTTGCAATCATACAGCAGTAATTCAAATAATCCTGCATTGATTACAAAATGTAAAGAAAAACTACAATTCACAAGATGCTTAAATATTATTAAATGCACAAATTAGCACCATTTTAACTTTTATATTTACATCTTTCATTCATTCAAGATTAAAATAGAAAACTATTTTAAATTAAAAATACTATTTCCCAATATTAATGTTTTATTAATGTATTTTTGATCAAATAATTTTGATCAAAGATTTGAACATGAGAGAAATATTAAATTTAAAAAATCCTAACAGTCCCAAATTTTTTACCACTTTTAAAGAATAATAATGATTAAAGAAGAGGAATTGCAATTAATAGTGAGGAATGCATTTAGGAACATATTTATGCATACAGGCATTTAATAAATTGTTCATAGGAATATTTTGGAAACAGGTGTACAGTGATTTAGGAACATGTAGACGTCTGTATAAATGAAGCCCTGGACCGTAAACATCATAGACACTGTGAGAATACTGTATTAGTGGTTAGAGACTGATGGTCAGCAAATGTGGGTTTTTCAATAGCCAATTCTTATACTTCAGCCCATGTTAAATCTGTGTGTTCAGCATGTGTACTGTGTGATAATGAGCTGTGTGTGTGTGTCAGTGAGCTCCTCCAGTAAGTCTGAGACTCAGATGAGCTCTGGATGGTGTTCTCTCAGCTGTCAGGACTTCATCAACATGAGGAGCAGCTTACTGCAGATTAGACACCTGCTGGAACACACACAGGTAGCACACACACACACACACACACACACACAAGTAACACACACAGGTAACTCACGCACACACACACAAGTAACACACACATGTAACTAACACACACACACACACACAGTATACACACAGGTAACACACACTCACACACACAAACAAACACTCTGAGGCACACTCTGCTGATGAGCTCAAACACATCTCATCTGTGTGATCTGTATGTGTGTGTTTAGGGTTCGTCTCCCAGTCTGGATAATAACAGCCACAAACCGGCTCACGGGATAAATCCTGAGAGTCACACCAGCTCTGGACCACGAGGACCTCCTGGTCTACCAGGTAAACACACACACACACACACACACACACACGCTCACACACACACACACACACACACACACACACAC
>NW_015537954.1:809294-809624 GCF_001515605.1 Sinocyclocheilus anshuiensis
CACACACACACACTCACACACACACAAACACACACACACACACTCAAACAAACACACACACACACACCAGACTGTCTCTGGATGAACCACTTTAACCCTTTCAGAGCTTGTAAATGCACATCCGTCATTCTGCTTGAACTGATTCACTCTTCAAACTGATTCACTGAACTGAATCGGACTCATCTGTATCTGCACATCTTCTACTCTTTTAATATTCTCCAGAGGTGGACAAAGTACTCAACTCCATTACTCGAGTGAAAGTACAGATACTGCTGGTCAAATATTACTCCATTACAAGTAAAAGTTGTAAAGACAGATTTTTACTTAAGT
>NW_015537954.1:810287-814252 GCF_001515605.1 Sinocyclocheilus anshuiensis
ACGACTTTCTACTTCGAGGACCTTGATAGAAATGTAGTGGAGTGAAAAGTACAATATTTGTCTTTCAAATGTAGTGAAGTTAAAGTCATAAGTTCCCAGAAAAAATAATACTCAAGTAAAGTACAGATACTCAAAAGTGTACTTAAGTACAATACTCAAGTAAATGTACTTAGTTACTGTCCGCCTCTGATATTCTCGTAGTTGCCAGTTGTGAGACAAGGAGGCATTGAAATGAACCGAGTTTGGAAAAATGAATATCGCTGCAATATTGGCGATTTCACTACATTTGGTATCAGCAAGAAAGTAATTGTTAATATACTGTGAATATTTCAATACATCTCGCTCTTCTATTGTCGTATTAAATCAATATTTCACATAACACTGTAAAAAAAACAGTGAACTAAGCCAGAAGAATGTCCAAACTTGAAACTGAAGTGTCTCCCTTGATATCTGTTGTGTTTCAGGTGACCCGGGTGAGCGAGGGCCAGCGGGGCCCCAGGGGCCCAGAGGAGACATGGGTCCAATGGGGCCACAGCCGGATCTTCAGCACATAAAGACGGGCAGACGGGGACCGGTGGTAAATCTGTTTTACTGACCACTGACACTGAGAAAACACTCCACGAATGATTCATATTCTCACTGTCGCAAATTTCTCATTTCATAATCATTACTTTTCATCTGTTTGTCCAGGGACGGCCAGGAGCGCCTGGTAAAGACGGACAGAAGGCACGTTTGTCTTGCTTTATGTAGATGAACACAGTATTGCTTTATGCTGTCAGTTAATGTTATTTATGAATGTAGTTCACAAACTGAATGCTGTGCTTGCTGTAAATGATATGAATCAGATGAATAGTGATATATGAGTTTGTGAATGTTTCTCTGCAGGGTGACAGAGGTTATCCTGGACCCAGAGGATCTCCAGTAAGTTCCTCCTCACTTCACTGATTAAACGCATCAGTAAAGAGTTACTCTGTGTTCATCTTCAGTCAATCTGCTCAGAGTTTGTTCTTAACATAAATATTGAACTTCTGCGCTTAACTCAGCTGAACTAAACCGCTTCACTGCATTCAGACTTTCATTTGTGGTTCATTTCACTCCCTCTCTCTCTTTATTTACTTATTATTATATATTTTTCTAAACTTTACACTTTTTAAGATAAGTATTCAAATTTTTATATATATATATATATAGCCTATATAAAAAAAGTCTTCAAATTTAAATACATTTTCTTTAAAGTATTTAAATGTGAAGATCTCCCATTGAAGTATATTAATAGATAAGAGATTGTTTTAAAATAGTACTTATAGAAGATTATACTAGAGTGTTATTTCAGTATCACTGAGCTACTTAGTTTATATATACTGTATATATATTTTTTTTTTTTTTTTTTTTTTTTCCATTTTTTAAAGTTTTTTTAATTTTTTTGTTTACAATTCGTGAAAAACGAACTTGTATTATGTCTTTGATCTTTTACTAAATGTTTTTTTTTTTTTTTCCATTTTTTAAAGTTTTTGTAATTTTATTGTGTGTTTTGGTCATTTTTATTAATGTCTGTAGTGTTTTTTTTTTTAATTATTAAATAAAGTCAAACTGAATTCAAACGAGAAATGTTTCTTTGCCAGCTAGCCGAAATAAAACTTTTTTTGAGTAAATTAAATCAAATTACATAAAAAATGTCAAGCTTTTTTATATTTTATGTCAGTTTTCACATTTATTTTATGTGGTTTATTTTATTTTATTTTTTAACAAAAATGTGTTTTAGTTAACTATAACAACTCTGCCGTATATACTTCATAGATGACAATGCGTATCTGATTCAGCATTTCTTGTACACAGAACCAAAGAATCAAAGCTGAACTGTTGTTGCTGCTGTTGTAAAAAAACTAAGATTTGCTTCAGCAAATGCAGGTTTAAAGTGAAATGCAGGTCGTTAAATCTCTCTCTCTGTCTCTCTGTCTCTGTCTTTCTCTCTTTCTCTCTCTCTCTGTCTCTCTGTCTCTGTCTCTCTGTCTCTGTCTTTCTCTCTTTGTCTCTCTGTCTCTCTCTCTCTGTCTCTCTCTCTCTGTCTCTGTCTCTCTCTCTCTGTCTCTCTCTCTCTCTCTCTCTCTCTCTCTCTCGCCAGGGGCCTCCAGGGTCGTTTGACTTCCTGTTACTGATGATGGCAGATATCCGTCATGACATCATCGAGCTGCAGCAGCGAGTGTTTGGGAAGAGGCGTGGCCTTTCGGTGAACACACCCCTTCTCTCCAGCGGAGAGGCGGAGCTTGAGGAGTGGGCGTCAGGAGAGGGAGAGCTGATCCCGAACACATGATGCTGGAATAACTGCTGCGTCACGCTGCATCAACCCAAAACAGACGAATCTGAGCAGGTAGAGTCCAGCAGCGGCTGCTTCAGATGAGGAGCACATGCATTATAAAATCATCAGTTCAAATGACATGCATAATAAATGCTGTACCTGAGGTCACTTGATCAGTGGGACGAAAAGACTCAAGATGATGCTTGGAAGACAAACGTGTGTCTGAGAATTAACTGGAACGGGTAGAGATTTGAATACTCCTCTTTTAGCAGTGCACACTCTGTATAGAACATCAGATGCTGTATCCCTCAACTTGACTTTCTATTATCTGTGTGATGAATGAACCAAAAGAAATAACAGCTGTGATTATTAATTTCTCTCTCCTGACTCATTATTTCATCAGACTGACAGAGGTTCAGACAGTTTTACTCAAAACTCAATTAAAAAGTCAATTAAAAAAAAAACAATTTACTTGCAAATTTACTAATTTACTTGCAAATTTTTAATCTCACAATTCAGACTTTGTTTCTTGCAATTCTAGAAAAAAGTCATAACTGTGATGTGTAAACCCAGAATTGCAAGATTTGACATTGCACAATTGAGTTTATCTTTAAACTTAATTGACAAATTTAGTTTATCTTTAAATTCTGCATTTGTATCTCACAATTCTGATTTTTTTTTCTCAGAATTTAAATAAAGGTTTTCAGAGAATTGTGAGGAAAATGTTAGAAGATAAAGATATAAAGTGGGCTATAAACTCAGAATTGCAAGAAAAAAGTCTGTGAGATAAAAAGTTGTTCTTTTTTTATACACTAGTACTCAATTTGGAGTCACAGGCAGAACTGATATCACTGAAATGCACATCTGCATGTAGAAATAGAAGTCTAATAGGGTTCAGTCATTCAGATGAATTCGAATGCATTTTAGCTCAACATGCTGTAATAAAACCATCTTTTTTATTCCTAACTGGACTCATTTAATCAGAAAGTTCATTTAGCTTTCTTATTGGTCTCAAGCAATTATGTATGGAAGCCTGTTTCCGCCACTGAATAAAAAATAAAAAAGGTAACTGCGACTTTTTATCTCACAATTCTGATTTCTTTTATCACAATTGCGAGTTAATTAGTCCAGTTCTGAGGAGGAAAAAAAGACTGTGTTCTCAGAATTGCAGAGTTTGAATCTCATAATTCTGACTTAATAACTCGCAATTGTGAGTTTATATCACGCAGTTCTGAGAAAAAGAATTCCATAATGATGAGCTTATTTGAGTGGAGCTTTTGAGTTTCTGCTGTTGATGTCCATCATTGAGCTGTAATGCTGTGTTTGATCCTGCAGGTGGAGCTAAACTACAGCTGACAATCACCAGACACTGAAAACTACTGAAGAGTTCAGTTCATTGTGAAGCAAGCCTCACAAATGAGTCTCAAATAAATTTCCCATCAGTCTTTTTTTTTTTTTTTTTTTTGGTTTGTTTATTGGCTTTTGCTTTTACTGTATAGAAGAGTAAAAAATAACTTTCTCATGAATCTTGAGATTTGAACGCATTCATTTATATATGTTTATATAAATAAATAAATAATCTAAAATGATCTTTCTTTATAAGTTCAGTAATTTCACTTTAATGGCAATGAATAGGTTATTTTCATTTTGAAACGTGTGTATATATATA
>NW_015537954.1:814345-820051 GCF_001515605.1 Sinocyclocheilus anshuiensis
TGTGTGTGTGCGTGCTGCAGTGATGTGCTGATCCTCTAGAGGCGCCGGTGAGGAGGTCACCAGAGTTTATGGATGTCGACAGACCGCATACTTTCACTGATGCTGAACTATTGTTCAGGTTTATATAACTTTAACATGACACCACAACACGAAACTTTAAGACATAAAGAGAATTCTTCATTGACAAGTCATCCATTCTGAATTATTAAATAATATATGCATTACAATATTTGTTCTTTATACTTACATACGTATGTGACAGGGTTTGTCAACCTTTTCTGATCCAGGGACTTAATTATTAACTAGCCTTCATTTGCATGTCAGGGTTAATATAGATAACTTTAAAAATAGATCAAATGAAAACCATAAAAACATTTTTGTTACTTAAAATAAATAACTAAAATAAAATGATATATCAATAAAACTTAACGGTTATTAATGCAACAATGCTTATTTTCATTTAGTTTAACTTGATGTACTAAAAGAACTAAAACTGAAATAACTATGAATAAAATAAAAATATAAACTAACTATAATAAAATGTAATTAAACATCTATCATATTTAAAACACAATGAAACGCAAACAACAAAATTACTCAAATTTAAATTAAAACTAAAATATATTTTAAAAAATCGAATTTTAAATTTTATTCTAAATTAATAAAAACTATAATAGTATAAACTTTTATAACACTGGTGCATGTCAATCACATTACTTTATTATTCAACAGAGACAGATTTACATATTTGATGATGATTTTACACTGTATAAAATCAACCAAACCATCCAGAAATGAAAGGATGTTTTTATCAACCCTCGTTTTCAGGAAAGCTTAACCACAGAATAACCACGTTTAGTTGGATTAGTTAGTGCATTAGTTAACATGAACCAACAATGAGCAATACTCCTACCGCATTTATTAATAATTGTTAATGTAAATGTTGAAATTAACATTGAGATTAGTAAGTGCTGTAGGCACATTTATGAGAGGTTTCTGATGTCAGAGTTTGAGCAAAGGACACTCTTGAGTGGATCTGAATGATCTTCAGCCGAGCTTTTGAGACTTTCTGTGTTTATCTGCTATTGTGTTAATAGTTCAGCCCAGAGGAAACGCGTGTTGCTCTTTCATCACTCACTGGACTTAATGACCATCTCAGTTGTTTTTAATTTAGCAGTCAAATGTTTCTTCTAAAATTCTTCAGGAGGAATAAAAATAGACACAAATGAGTCACCAGAGTCTAGAGATATAAAATGAATGTGAAGCAGCTCAGAGCTGAGTTTGGGACATTGTTGAGATGTTTTTAAAGATTTTTTGATGATCATGAAAGAAGTCTTTTCTGCTCACCGAGGCTGCATTTATTTGATCAAAAATACAGTAAAATGTGTAATATTTTTACATTTTAAAACAGCTGTTTTCTATGTGAATCTCTGTTAAACTGTAATATTTTTCTGTGATGCGCAGATGTATTTTCAGCATCATTACTCCAGTCTTCAGTGTCACATGATCTTCAGAAATCATTCTAATATGCTGATTTGCTGCTCAAGAAACATTTCTGATTATTATCAATGTTCAAAACAGTTGTGCTGCACAATATTTTTGTGGAAACTGTGATACATTTTATTTTTCAGGTTTCACAGATGAACAGAAAGTTCAAAAGAACAGCATTTATTTGATCTTTTGTAACATTAGAAATGACTTTACAGTCACTTTTGAGCAATTTAATGCATCCTCACTGAATAAAAGTATTAATTTCTTGAAAATAACTTTAGCTCCCTATAATCATCCTGGGCTGCGTTTCCCAAAAGCATCATTAATTGTCACCAATGGAGTTCCGATCAACTTAAGCTTACGATGCTTTTGGGAGACGCAGCCTGATCATGTGTAATTAATCAATTGTCTTACAATTAATAGCTGATGTGTCTGAGCTTGACCAACAAATTGATCACACAGATTAGTTTTGAAATGGTGCTGCATCATTTTATTGTAGAACTGAGTATTGTTTGGCTTTAATCTGGACATTTCATTTGTGTGTGTGCGTGCATGCATGTGTGTGTGTGAGTGTGAGTGTGTGTGTGTGTGCGTGCGTGTGTGTGTGTGTGTGTGTGTGTGTGTGTTCAGTAGCACATACTCTCAGAATGACAGTGTAAATATTTAGCGGTTTCCAGGGCCGCTGAGCAGCAAGTGCATTAGTGAAACGGCAGGGTTTTGCATGCTCACATGTGAACGTGAAGACATGCGACACAGATCTGTACAGTTGTTTGGTGTGTTTGATGCCAGCAAACACCTGACAGGTGCGGGCGTGGTCTGCAGCGACACACAGCCTTCACACGCTAACTCATTCTTAAATCTGTGCTGCCAGGCCTCGGGCCAAACACGCCACTCTCTCTCTCTCTCTCTCTCTCTCTCTCTCTCTCTCTCTCTCTGTCTGTCTGTCTCTCGGCCTGTTTTTTTAGGCCTGTGCTCGACTTGAACACAATCATCAGTGAGGTTTGGCTGCTGCTGTCTGGTATGTGCACATTCAGCCAGGAGTTTGTTCCCAAGAGCCCATCAACAGGATCTGAATTCCCATCGTAACTCTTGTCAGACGCTGTTTATGTGAATGTTTTCATGTGCTGCTGTCAGCAGAGAAATTATTTTTACAGTTAATGTTTACACAAAAAATCAGAAGTGTGTTTTACATGTTTCTACATAAAATATTTTTGCTTACAAAAATAGACTATTGTTAAACCATGTTTATTTTATTTTATTACAAATGGACCCAAATTTCCCCTCCTTTTATTTTATTATTTTATATTTTATTGTATTATTTTTTCCCATTATTCTATGTTTTCCTCATTATTTTATTTTAATTTATTTTTTCCTATTATTTTATTTTCATATAGATCCAAATATTTATTTATTTTATTTTATTTTTCCCTCTTTTACATTATTCTATTTTTCGTATATTCTATACCCAAATTTTCTCTTCATTTATTTTATTTCATTTTATTTTATTATTATGCAAATATCATGGTATATGTTTGAAAGGACTATGGTAGACTCTTAAAAATAAAGGTTCTTTAAGAAAGTTTTCACAGCAAAACAATAGAAGAACCGTTTTTGGTTCCCCAAAGAACTGAACAGATCTTAAAAGAACCATTTTTTCTTATTGTAAAGAACATTTTAATAATCTGAAGAACCATTTTCCAAAGTAAAGAACCTTCTGTGCAATGGTAAAGTTCATGCAACGATTTATGCCAATTAAAAAAATGTAAGAGTGTAATAGTCCACAGTGCTGTTTTGTTAAGTTTGATTGTTAAGCTCTCACAAGCTGTTACGTTAGTAAATTATTTACAGAAGCATTAATTGTTTGTTTCTTCATGTATTGCACTGGCTCTTTCAGAAATGACCTGCTGAAGGTTACTGGCGTGTACAGTGATCCCGAGGCGTGATTGCAGCTCTGTCTAAACTCTCTTAGCCTCAGGCGCTCAAACTCTACACCTTCGCTTCCTCTCTCGTTTACAAGCTCTTCGCATGCACATTCAACGGCGAGGAGCGCAGAACCGGCCAGACCAGTCCGGAGATGTCAGGGTGTAGCCTCAGGGTCCTGCTGCTGCTCTTGCGTGAGGACGAGCTCTTTATCTCTGAGATGCTAATGACCCTCCATCTGGCCCCTGACAGTCGGCATCTTCACGAGCAGCTCTTCGTCTCCTCAGGCAGTGTGTCCTCTGGAGGACACGAGGTCAGCTGCAGATCACACAGGAGCTTCTCATCACACATGTTTGTGTTGGGTATTTCATACGGAAGGAATGAAAAATAAAGAGGTCATTGCTACTTTTATATAAGCTTGCAATTCTGACTTTTCTCAGAATTGCAAGTTTATATCTAAAAGTTAGAATTTTGAGACATAAATTCAGAAGTGTGAGATGTAAACATACAATTGTGAGAAGAAAAGTCAGAATTGTGACATGAAAAGGTTGCAATAACCTTTTTTTCTGCCATGGTAAAAAAAAAAAAGGTCAGAATTGCAAGATGTAAAGTCAGAAAAGTCAGAATTGTGAGATGTAAAGTCAGAGTTCCAAAAAAAAAGTCAGAAGTGCGAGATGTAAGAATTGCGAGATTTAAAGTCAGAGAAGTCAGAATTGTGAGATGTAGTAATAATTGCGAGATGTAAAGACAGAATTGAGAGGTAAAGTCAGAATTGCGAAATGTAATGTCAGAAAAGTCTGAATTGTGAGATGTAAAGTTAAAATTGTGAGATGTAAAGTCAGAATTGCGAGATGTAAAGTCAGAATTGCGGGATGTAAAGTCAGAATTGCGAGATGTAAAGTCAGAATTGCGGGATGTAAAGTCAGAATTGCGAGATGTAAAGTCAGAATTGCGGGATGTAAAGTCAGAATTGCGAGATGTAAAGTCAGAATTGCGGGATGTAAAGTCAGAATTGCGAGATGTAAAGTCAGAATTGCGGGATGTAAAGTCAGAATTGCGAGATGTAAAGTCAGAATTGCGGGATGTAAAGTCAGAATTGCGAGATGTAAAGTCAGAATTGCGGGATGTAAAGTCAGAATTGCGAGATGTAAAGTCAGAATTGCGGGATGTAAAGTCAGAATTGCGAGATGTAAAGTCAGAATTGCGGGATGTAAAGTCAGAATTGCGAGATGTAAAGTCAGAATTGCGGGATGTAAAGTCAGAATTGCGAGATGTAAAGTCAGAATTGCGGGATGTAAAGTCAGAATTGCGAGATGTAAAGTCAGAATTGCGGGATGTAAAGTCAGAATTGCGAGATGTAAAGTCAGAATTGCGGGATGTAAAGTCAGAATTGCGAGATGTAAAGTCAGAATTGCGGGATGTAAAGTCAGAATTGCGAGATGTAAAGTCAGAATTGCGGGATGTAAAGTCAGAATTGCGAGATGTAAAGTCAGAATTGCGGGATGTAAAGTCAGAATTGCGAGATGTAAAGTCAGAATTGCGGGATGTAAAGTCAGAATTGCGAGATGTAAAGTCAGAATTGCGGGATGTAAAGTCAGAATTGCGAGATGTAAAGTCAGAATTGCGGGATGTAAAGTCAGAATTGCGAGATGTAAAGTCAGAATTGCGGGATGTAAAGTCAGAATTGCGAGATGTAAAGTCAGAATTGCGAGATGTAAAGTCAGAATTGTGAGATGTAAAGTTAGAATTGTGAGATGTAAAGTTAAAATTGCGAGATGTAAATTTAGAATTGAGATGTAAATTTAGAATACCGAGATGTAAAGTCAGAAAAGTCAGAATTGCGAGATGTAAAGTTAGAATTGCGAGATGTAAAGTCAGAAAAGTCAGAATTGTGAGATGTAAAGTCAGAATTGCGAGATGTAAAGTCAGAATTGCTTTTACAACACCATTTGTCATGTGTGAGATGCGATAGACGGACGTAGTGGTCGCATCTTTTGCAGCATGTTACATAGAAAAACAATGAAAAAGCAGCACAACAGAATGCAAACATGCATTCTCCGTGAACTGACTACTCGAGGTCAACGGATGCAGCGCTTCGACTGGCATCAGATGCATTTCTCTGCGTTGCATAAGATGAGCTTGTAAGAACAGAGACGGAGAGATTTGCTTTATGAGCAACTGCAGGGCTCAAATTACCTGCTTTCACTGTTCCTAAATGACAGAATGATGGTGTTTATATAAAGGTAGAAAGGGAAACGTTTTAATGACATGTCCTCTTGTCGGTTTTCATTGCAG
>NW_015537954.1:820061-841130 GCF_001515605.1 Sinocyclocheilus anshuiensis
TGAGATGTAAAGTCAGAATTGCGAGATGTAAAGTCAGAATTGTGAGATGTAAAGTCAGAATTGCGAGATGTAAAGTCAGAATTGTGAGATGTAAAGTCAGAATTGCGAGATGTAAAGTCAGAATTGTGAGATGTAAAGTCAGAATTGTGAGATGTAAAATCAAAGAATCAACAAGCTGCAAGAAGAGACCTGCGTCTGCTTTTGTTTATTAGTGGACTTTTAGGCGTGCGCAGAGGGGTCTTGCTCTTGTCCCAAAGTGTGAGATGTCACACTCAAGGCTCCAGGCCTGGTGTAAAAACTATTCAGGGACACCAGCAGAAGTTATGAAAGAGCTTCTAGCAAAGCAAAAAGAGCCGTGACAGTCTGCCACAGAATGAACAAGAGCTTCAGCTGCCAAAACATCACTGCAGTTTTCATAAACAGCTGCACATTGAGTCATTCCTCAACATTAGTAACATGGCTTTGTCAATATACTCTACCATCTCTTCTGCTCACAGAGGCTGCATTTATTTGATCAAAAATACAGTAAAAATTTGAAATATTATTATGATTTAAAATAGCTGTTTTCTATGTGAATATCTGTTAAACTGTAATTTATTTCTGTGATGCGCAGCTGTATTTTCAGCATCATTACTCCAGTCTTCAGTGTCACATGATCTTCAGAAATCAGTATAATATGCTGATTTGCTGCTCAAGAAACATTTCTGATTATTATCAATGTTGAAAACAGTTGTGCTGCACAATATTTTTGTGGACACTGTGATACTTTTTTTTTTCCAGGATTCACAGATGAATAGAAAGTTCAACAGAACAGCATTTATTTGAAATAGAAATATTTTGTAACATTATAAATGTTTTTATTGTCACTTCTGATCAATTTATCATGGAAGCTTGTTTCCACAATAGGATTAAAAGAAAGATAATTGCAACTTTTTATCTCACATTTCAGACTTTATTCTCACAATTCAGAGAAAAAAGTCAGAATTGTAAACTCAAGAGTTGCGAGATATACAAGTAATCCCAGAATTGAGAGATATAAACTTGCAAAAAGTCACATTTGCAGTTTATTTATTAGTTTATATCTTACAATTCAGACTTTTTCCTCTCGCAATTCTGAGAAAAAAAAAGTATTGCACAAGAAAAAAGTCTGACTTGTGAGATAAAAAGTTATGTTCTTATGTAATGTTCTGGCTTAATAAAAGTACTAATTTCTTGTAGCTAATTGTAGTGTACCTTTAACATGATTAGTGTCTGTTCAGTTAAGCATCACTATATTTCTCACACTTCTGGATGTGATCAAACCTTTAACACTAAAGTTTGTTTCTTCTCCAGACATGAATGATTCCTCAAATCATGTGTTGTTGTGGAGCATGTGCTGCCAAGTTGCTATGATGAAGGTAAGTAATTATACAGTTTCCTTAATATTTCATTATTAGCCATCCAGTAGTATTTCATCCTCTTGTGAAACCCAAACATCTCTCTCTGGAGCTCCAGAAGGACGTCTAAACCGCATCAACAGCTGATTCTGTCATATAAGCTGTTTCTCCTTTGTTTATGTCAGCAGAAACATACGAGATAACAATAATAAATCATCCACAAAAGCAGTGTTAAGTCGCTGGGGTATATTTGTAGCAATAGCCAACAATACATTGTATGGGTCAAAATTATCAATTTTTCTTTTATGCCAAAAATCATTAGGATATTAAGTAAAGATCACGTTCCATGAATATATTTTGTAAATGTCCTACCGTAAATATATCAAAACTTAATTTTTGATTAGTAATATGCATTGCTAAGAACTTCATTTGAACAACTTTAAAGACGATTTTCTCAATATTTTGATTTTTTTGCACCCTCAGATTCCAGATTTTCAAATAGTTGTATCTCAGCCAAATATTGTCCTATCATAAAAAACCATACATCAATGGAAAGATTATTTATTCAGCTTACGACTGGTTTGGTGCTCCAGGGTCACATATATGGCCTGTGTTTTGTTGAAGCAGATCAGATTTGACCTCTTTTGACCGAGTGAATAGTGAAGTCAGATGAGATTTTACCAGCTATTATTGTTGACTCCAGGTTGAAGATGAAGAGCCGGATATGTTTCCATATTTATGGAGATTTAAACTGACGGCTCTGAGATGTTATCTAGACGCAGCTACTCGCCCGTATCAACAACGCTGTTATAAGTGATTTTCTGTGCAAATTCACATGCTATTTTGTGTCTCTTGGGAATCGATGTTTCTGCGCACGTATTCTCCTCGTGAGGATTTACGGACGGTTGAGGGGGTTTTTGATTTCTTCATTGATCATAGGTGAGTTTCTTCTTGGCTCCTGAGCAGCTCAGTGTCGTTTTATTAACACTGACACAAAACACAATGCCTGCAGCGTTTCCTCCAAGCTGCATGCATTTCCTTGATGCCAACAACCTAAACGGTTTTATTAAATGGTTTAGTCATAGACTGCGATTTGTTTTATTGACCAGCCTTTTAAACACAAGGTTTGATCGCATTAGTAGCACTTGCTAGTACTAGTGATGGCTGACTCATCAGCCGAACCTGTTTCAGCTAAAGTGTTTCAGGTTAATTTTTCAATAATTTAACAAACATTCACATGTTCATAGTTTTCTGATGTTGGTTATTGGACGAATGACTAGCAGGTAGACAAAATGTTTCTATATTTATATTATGTACATTAAAAAAAACTTTTAGGAAGTGTTTTATGATTTGTTTTTGTTTTTTAATTTTCAATTGATTTAAATTTGACGTATTTAAAAAAAAAATCTAATTATTACTTAACATAAATAAACTTTCATGGAAATAAAAAAATTTAAAAAACCTCTTTTGACTATATGGATTACATAAAATAAAAACTAATAAAAATGAGAAGAAAATACAACAACAACAAAATAAAATGAAAAAAGAACATTTTAATTTAAAATTTTATTTTGAAATAATCTAATTATTACTTGAAATAAAATAAACGTTAACAGTAATAAATGAATAAAAAGTAACTTTATATAGTATTTTAACTAGTTACCAAGTTGCTAGTTGAATTTCTCACTTTTTAGTTAAACTTACTAAAATTACTAAAACTAAATAAACTAAAACTTTAGTAAAACCTAGACACATTAAAAAAACTATTTAAAAAAAATGGGGGAAAAAAGATCATAAAAATGGTATTTAAAACCTTTTTATCATTTTTTTATTGTTTTTAATTATTTTAATTTTATATTTTATATAATTAGCTTTTCATCAATTCATAAACTCCAGTTGACAAACTCTAATAAATACAGAAATGATGAATCGTGCATGCAGGTCTGATGATACTGAACCTTTCATTTGTTTTGTAACTGTAAGATGAAGATTGGCAGCATGGAGAAAAATGAGGAGAATCTGGTGTGTTCTGCTGGAGAATCAGTGCAGGTTCAGACATGAGCATTATCTGTGTTTTCATGCATCTAAATTTGTCATTTCAGAGATCTGTGAAGATCTTCATCTTTCAGAGTAACTGAGCCATTCACATTTAAAACACTGTCACAGTTTCACGTACAGGTTTCCCTCGGCGGATAACAGTGTTTGTGGCCAAATAGACTCAGCTATACTCAGCTATACAGCTATTACTACTACTGCTAATAATAATATGTGTATTTTATATAGTGTCTTCAATTCAATTATTAAACTAAATTGAGCTGAATAACAAAAATGTTTCCTTCTGTAGAGCTGCTTCATTGTTTGTTTGTTTGTTTTTCATAACTGATGCATTTTGCAATAATATCTGTTATATTTCAGTTTATTTCTGTGAAGCTGATAGATTACACAAAATATTTTAGATACTATATTACACGTTATTTTTAATTTATATGGTATAAGGTGTACTGTATAAATAAAAAATGATACATATATACATGCATATGTAAAACCTAAAACTATACCTTTTGTTTCCTAACTATGAGTTTATTTCTAATCACAGAAAGTCATTAATTTAGTGCACATGCAAATTACCATTTCTTTTCTTTGATAACATTGTTAATCGTTCTTTCATTGAAGCCTCAAGACGAGTTTTACAGCTCCTGAAGAAGAGAAAAGTCCCGTATCCTTTCAAACAATCACATGTTCTGTATGAGAACAATCGATGTGTGATGTGAGAGAGAGCAAGATAGAGCGCTGTCAGTCACTGGAGCTTTGTCATTCACAAAAAACAGAGAGAGAGAGTGAGCGAGCGAGGTTGTGCTGCAGTGGGAGTGTCAGCTTTAGTCAGTGGAGTCTTTGAAGTCCTAATAATCTCACGACACATATTCTTCACCTGAACAGGAGCAAAGTACAGCAGCGGCAGCCACAGAACAGCATGTCCTCTTTCCCACCTTGATTTGATTGTATATTCTGTACACTTCTCTGAAAGTGTGACGTCAGTCCTGTGTGAGTGTGTGTGTGTGTGTGTGCATGTTTATGTGGTTTATGAGGACACAAATTTGTATAATAACATGGGTATTACAACGAGAAGGTGATTTATGAGGACATTTTCAGTGTCCCCGTAATTCAAAAGGCTTATAAATAATTCAGAATGAGTTTTTCTGAAAATCTAAAAATGCACAAAGTTTCCTGTGAGGGGTAGGTTTAGGGGTAGGGTTGGTGTAGGACAATAGAATATACGGTCTGTACAGTATAAAAACCATTACGCCTATGGAGAGTCCCCATAAACCATAAAAACAAACCTGTGTGTGTGAGTGTGAGTGTGAGTGTGTGCGTGTGAGTGTGTTTGTGTGTGTGTGTGTTTGTGTGTGTGTGTGTGTGTGTGTGTGTGTGTGCGTGTGCGTGCGCGTGCGCGCGTGTGTGTGTGTGTGTGCATGTGCGTGACTTGCTTTAAGGAGCAACTTCTCATTATTGCTTCATTTTACATTCTGAACATGTGAATGTTTATCAGTGCAGTCTGTCCCTGAATAAACAGTCGTGCACCACCCGCTTCATTCCCCATGTGCACTATATAGGGCGCACAGCTTGTGTTTATTGTGTATTGTGATGCATTCCTGTGCATTTAGTCATTTGGCTTTCTTTACATTAGCTGATAGAGAAACAAGTCGAGCCAATATAGTTTAAAGAGAGGAAGCAATTTTCTTACCACACCTAGGCGAGGCTTCGCCTGTTTCCGACAGAAACAATGGAATCGAGTTCATGTGTGTGATTTGCATAGAATATCAGAGACCCACAATACATATTAATGTTTAAAACAGATTGCTTATATGGCTTGGGTCAGTAATTCACTGTAGGGCTTTTTTAGCTGCTTGCAGCAGGTGAAAATGGTGCGTCTGATTATTTAGTGAAGTCGCAGCAAACGTCTCCTCAACAACACACATGATCTGAGGAATCATTCAGAGACAGTTTTAAAGGGTTAAGGGGTTGTTAAAGTGATAGTTCACCCACTAAAGATCATTCTGTCTTCATTAACTCGCCCTCGTGTCTGACACTGAACAAATGGTAACCTAAACATGGTAACATCTCGAATTTGGAAGCTGTTTCAGCCACAGAATAAAAAATAAATAAAAGCATAATTATGACTTTTTATCTCACAATTTAGACTTTTTCCTCACGATTCCTCATAAAAAAAACTTGAATTTTTTGCAGTTCTGGGGAACGAACTGCAAGATATAAACTTGCAATTATGAGGAAAAAAGTCATAATTTTAAGATGTAAATTCAGAATTTTGACTTTCTTTCTCGCAATTATAAATTAATGTCTCACAATTCACTTTTTTCTCAGAACTGCAAGTTTGCATCTTAATTTTGCATTTTCTGCATATCTAAAAAATATGAATTGTATAAGATAAAAAGTTGAAATTACACTTTTTTTTCATCCCATCGTGAGAAACTTGCTTGTATACAATTGCCTTGTTTTATTTAAGCAAAACTATTATTTAATATCACTGAATCAACCTAAATACATTAATTTATACCACCAAAACTACTGTAAATGGGTTAAATATAAATTAATACAATACAAATTCATGGTGTTCAATGATGTTTGGACCTCAGTGTGTTCAAAATTGCAACGTTTGTCTCAATTTGTGCTGTTTCTCAAAAAAGTCAAAATTCCAATACGATTTTTTTTTTTACCTTTTTTCTCATAATTAAACGTTTATATCTCGCAATTCTGACTTTTTCTCAGAATTATAAGTTTATATCTAGTAATTCTGTTTTTTTTCTCCACCACTAAATAAAAATGCAATTGCAACTAAAAAAAAATATATATTTTTTTTAAATCTGAAGTCTGATTTCTTTTATTTGTTTATTTATTTAGTTATTTATTTGGAATTGTGATTTTATATCTCACAATTCTGACTTTTTTTGTGAAGTCAGACTTGTTAGATATAAATTTAGAATTGAGAAAAGAAGTCAGAATTGTGAGATAAAAGTTGCAATTACCTTTTTTATTTATTTTTTTATGTCATGGCATAAGCGTTGAAATCACGTTAGTCATATTTTAGTAGTTAATCATCTCTTCATCTCTCTGCTTCTCATCCATAGTTAAGCATCATTAAAAATAATTTCCTCCATCAGGCAGCATTTTGTTCCTTTAACAAATAATAAATCATACCATCTTTACAGAGTGATATTGATGAAGAGCTCAGACAGGTTTTGATCTCGTCTTGATTTTTGTGGTTCTGAAGACCAAAGGCTCTCGACAGCCCGGGGCAGAAGAGTATAGCACATGGGCATCATTTTCTCAACTTTATGTTTATAATTGAAGACGAGCTTTATTGGCAGTTGGCTGTTGCTCTATTTCTTGTTGGAAGCGAGTCAAAGTAGAATCAGCAGGTGGGGTTTGATTGATGGGCCGATGGAGCTGACGGCACATTTCTATCAGACGCCTTGACGAGGCACTGACAGATGACACCACAATAAAACCTGTGAATTACATTTGCTGCAGGACCTCAGATGAACTCGCCACCGACACACGGCTCCAGATTCACGGCTCTCGTGGCCTTCTGTAATCAAACAGACCAAGTGAAACTTTACGGCCTTTGGCATCATTTTAATAGACTTTTAGCATCTAGAATCTTTGTGCAAATGCAAGACGAGGAAGAAGAGTGATTGTGAGAAACAGTGCGGCGTCTGTAGCTCTGTGCCACCTGACTGAGGGAGAGAGACACAGAGAGAACAATAGAAAGAGAGAAAGAGAGAGAGAGGGAGGTGGAACAACACTCGCCGGCGGTGACAGCAGTTTATACAGAACACACTCTATCCTGGGTTTATGTGGGAAAAAAATCACTTCATGCATCTCTCTGTTTGTTTATTTTCTTTCATTCAGAGTGCTGGGTGGTTTCTGTGGTGTACCCGGTGGTTGCTAGGGTGTTGCTAGGGTATTCTGTGTGGTTGCTAGGGTGTTCTGGTGGTTTGTATGGTGTACTGTATGGTTGCTAGGGTATTCAGTGTGGTTACTAGAGTGTTCTGGTGGTTGCTGGGGTATTCTGGGTGGTTACTAGAGTATTCTGGGTGGTTGCTGGGGTATTCTGGGTGGTTGCTGGGGTATTCTGGGTGGTTGCTGGGGTATTCTGGGTGGTTGCTGGGGTATTCTGGGTGGTTGCTGGGGTATTCTGGGTGGTTGCTGGGGTATTCTGGGTGGTTGCTGGGGTATTCTGGGTGGTTGCTGGGGTATTCTGGGTGGTTGCTGGGGTATTCTGGGTGGTTGCTGGGGTATTCTGGGTGGTTGCTGGGGTATTCTGGGTGGTTGCTGGGGTATTCTGGGTGGTTGCTGGGGTATTCTGGGTGGTTGCTGGGGTATTCTGGGTGGTTGCTGGGGTATTCTGGGTGGTAGCTAGGGTATTCTGGGCGGTTGCTAGGGTATTTTATTTGGTTTTGTGGTGTTCTGGTGGTTGCTAGGGTATTCAGTGTGGTTACTAGAGTGTTCTGGTGGTTGCTGGGGTATTCTGGGTGGTTGCTAGGGTATTTTATTTGGTTTTGTGGTGTTCTGGTGGTTGCTAGGGTATTCAGTGTGGTTACTAGAGTGTTCTGGTGGTTGCTGGGGTATTCTGGGTGGTTGCTGGGGTATTCTGGGTGGTAGCTAGGGTATTCTGGGCGGTTGCTAGGGTATTTTATTTGGTTTTGTGGTGTTCTGTGTGGTTGCTATGGTATTCTGTGTGATTCCTAGGGTATTCTGGATGGTTTCTGTGGTGTACTCAGTGGTTGCGAGGGTGTTCTGGTGGTTGCTAGGGTATTCTGTGTGGTTGTAAGGGTGTTTTGGGTGGTTTTAATGGGGTTCTGGGTGGTTTCTGTGGAATTCTGTTTTGTGGGTGGGTATTAGGGTGCACACAGTCTTCTGTGGGGTTTCTATGGTGTCTTGGTGGTTGCTAGGATATTCTGGTTTTGTGACATTCTGGTTGGTTGCTAGAGTTTTCTGGGTGGTTTTATGATGTTCTGGGTGGTTGTTATGGTATTATGGTTAGTTACTAGGGTGTTCAGCGTGGTTGCTAGGGTGTTTTGGATGGTTTCTGTGGTGTTTGGTGTTGTGGGTGGTTGCTAGGGTTATTCTGGGTGGTTTCTAGGGTGTTTGGGGTGGTTGCTAAGGTATATGTGCATTACAAGGCATAACTAATGCATTAAAACTACTTTCATAATGCATTATGGCTTTAAATAAAGTGTTAGTGTTTCCTTTCCACTAGTCTGAATGAAGACGTGTTATGGAAGCAAAATAGACCAGTGCATAAAAACACACTTGTTTTACCTGTATTTAACAACCACTGATCATGTAAAATAATATGGATTTGCAAGTTATATTAACAAATGCAATAATATCAGCCTCTTTTCTTTGACTTTTTCATTCTCGCAGCAGTAAAAATATGACCTTCGTGAGAGACAAATCAAGCATTTGGCACGACAGATATAAACAGTTTATCCAGGATTTGTGCTGACTTATTTATTTTCGGTATGATCTCGTAACAATCCTGCAGGAATTATAATTACGCAACCGACCGGCAGGATGCATAAGACTCGTCGCATGTGCAAACCTGCAGGAAACCTATAAAAGTTATTACAATCATTCATCGTTTATCAATCACGCAAGACAATAAACATGTAAACAATACGATTTCCTGACTGGAACAGTCAAATTAACAGCTTTTATGGGTTTCCTGAGATATGCAGCAGCATACAGACGCATACAACAATATTATGATGATGATTCGCTCAAGCTCAATACTGTGACCTTCAGTTTGCCTCACATTTTCAATTATTTCTTCAGTTTTATTTGCATGTCCTCTAAGCGGCGACCTTAGCGTGCATGTATGTGCACACACACACACACACACACACACACACACACACACACACACACACACTCGGTAGCTGCTGTAAATGGACATCCTGTCTCAGGCGGGCCGAAGGGTTTGTTATGCTTGAGTCGGGTTCAGTGAGTTACTCAACACGGCTCTGGAGACGAGACCTAAGCGCTGGCCAAAAACAACACTGGCTCACGCTGAGAGATGCCCGCTGCATTGTCCTTCCAGACCACCAGAATCGGGCCAAAACCTCACACTAACACTGCGATCCGGCCCGCTCTCATGCCTTAGGGAAGGAATTATTTTTTACACATGATCTTGTGTAATATTCATTTTGTAATATGTGGAAGGATTCTAAGGATTTTCTTGATCTGATCCTAAAAAAATCACTTTACACTCTTAAAAACAAACGTTTCAAAAGGTTTTATCACAGTGATGCAGTAGACGAACCCTTTTCAGTGATCAGTTCTTAAAAGCACCATTTTTTCTTGAGTGTAAAGAACATTTTAACTTTTTTCATTACAAAGAACCTTTTTGTGCAATGGAAAGGTTTCATGGATGTTAAAGAAGCTTCTTTATGGAACCATCAGTTCCAAGAAATAACCTTTATTTTTATTTTTATTTTTATTTTTAACCCTTGTGCTGCTGCTCAAAAATAATCAGCCTTTTAAAAATTGCTTTTAAAAATCTCTATTATCACCAAATTTTGGATTCAGAATTAGTTTTCTTTCATTTAGCACAGGTTTTGTGTTTCTTTTTGGATCTGATTGATCGTAGGCCTCATGATCTGAGCTCATGCACTTCAATTTATGAGTGAAAAAACATTATCTGTGGATAATTTTGGCAATATTCACTGAGATCAGTGAGAGCTGCTATCAGTCATTTACACAAAGAAATACAAAACCTGTGCTAACTGACAGAAAGTTGATAAAAATATTAAATCCAATATTCTGTGATTTATATATTATAAAAATTAGAAATTTAGCTACTTTTTGTAGGCCAGTCATTTTTTAAATGCAACAAGGTGTGCATTTCAAATAAATATATATATATAGCCTGACTCAACATTTTTTCTTTGCATGCAATTCACCCTACACCTAATTCTTCATGTGGAATTTTTTTTTTTTTTTTTTTTTTTTTTTTTTTTAAATGGCTTGTGTTAGCATTACAGAGTTCAACCCATATCAGCAGCATAGTATTTTGCTCAGACATTAGTATGCACACTCATACCACACAGAGCTTTACATTAGTTTGCTTCAGCCCACACAATATGCACTGCTGCCGTATGTACAGCTGCAGCTGACGCCCGTTCAAAGGCTTGCACAATCACTCATAGGTGTCTCTGTACAAAACCCCAGCATGCACAGCAAACCTGAGCCACTTTAAATTCGTTAACCATTAAACTGTATACTGCCGCTTTTGTTTGTTTGTTTGTTTGCTTATCCTGAAGACAGCAGCATTGTCTGCGCTGACATATTCACCTCATGCACAATAAGAATATTCGCTCTAAAAATATCATTCTCATTAGATCAGCACATAACTCAAACCAGTGACTTCTGAAAGGACTGAAAAAAGCGCGCTGGTAAAATCTCAGCCAACGTTGCTATTTACACAACAGTAGCGTGCCTGCAGTGATTGTTTTGATAAATGGGTGACCGTCCACTGTCCCTCCACCCCCTCCGACTGACCCCTGGCACAGCGAGAGCAAACACAGTCTGCACGCGATGATTAACCCGCGCAACGTTCAGGGTTCGAGCACTGTGTGTCTGTGTGTGTGTGTGTGTCTCTGTGTGTGTGTCTCTGTGTGTGTGTGTGTGTGTGTCGACTACCCTGCAAAACTGCTGAACAATTGCCCTTCCAGTTAACTTTACCTGACACAACCTGTTTTCATTAATATTAACAACTGATTTTGTTTTATTATTATGCTACACATGCAAAAATGTATATCTTATAAGTTATAACTATAATGGTACATCTGTAGTCTATGTGTCTATATTTAGACGACAGGTAAGAATGTAACATAATTGCTGAAAAAAGTCCCCAGATGGGAGCTAAACCTGGCAAAAAATATTGATGGTAATATTAATAACTAATATAAATATTATATATTTTGTATTATTATTCTAAAAATGCAAGGGTTCGTTTTTGGGTGAGTCTGATTAAATATTTATATCACATATTTATATATATTTGGGTAGTTACAAGCAGTGTTCTGCTATGTTCATTCCATGGTTGTTGTAGTTAACTAAAATTAAAAATAAAAGTTTATTATTATTCAAAAATGCTTAATGATTAGATATTTATAGCAGATATTTATATATATTTACTTAAAAGCATTGTTAATTGCATGGTTGTTATAGTTAACTAAACTTAAATCTAAAAATAAACCTATAAAAAATTAGAACTCGAAATAAAATAAACTTTGACCAAAATAAAATAGGAAAAATATTATTAGTATTTTATTTCAGCTAGTCAGCAAAGCAACATTTCTCCTTTTCATTTAGCTGAATTTTGTTTAACTAAAACCAAAACTGAAATAAAAATGTATAAAAATGTATAGATGTTTAAAAAAATAAATAAAAATGACAAAAAAACAGCTAAATTACTAAAACGGTTACTAAAACTAAAATTATAAATGAAAACACAACATATAAGAATCATTTAAGATATTAATAAAATACTGCAATATTATTTCAATAATACTAAAGTATTACAGTTTCATTCATCAACTATTTTAAACGTTATTTTTATGTTTAATTATTAAGCAGGCAGTTTTAATGAGTTCATTAATAAGAGACTATGGAATATTATTTGTTTAACTCTTTTATTTGTTAACCCTCTAACTCTAGCACTCTCTATTCTAATTCTATTTTATCTATTTGTTGACTTGACCCTCTAACACTTGCACTCTCTATTTGTTTTCTTACAGCTTGTTTTCTTTTGTGTGTGTGTGTGTGTGTGTGTGTGTGATGGTGTTGCGTGTCAAGCAGTCACATATCTGCTTTCCCTTCAGTGCATGGCTGTTTTCTCGGTGTTTTTGTCTGACTCAGCACAAGCCAGCGCCGCTCAGATTGATGGCTGCCTCTGGATTCCGCACGCAACTATTGTTGTCCTCCGAGGCCCGTGTTCATGCGCTCGCCGAGCCTCCAGAGAACAGAAGGTGATACACAATCGCGCTTGCGTGAGGCGCTCCGCTTTGATGTTTGCCGCTCGCCTTCATTCTCACGCTCGCGCGGATCACACCGCTCGGACATATTTGTGACCCTGGAGCACAAAAGCAGTCATAAGGGTCAATTTTACGAAATTGAGATGTATGCATCATCTGAAAGCTGAATAAATAAGCTTTCCATTGATGTATGGTTTGTTAGGATAGGACAATGTTTGAAAATCTGGAATCTGAGGGTGCAAAAAATCTAAATATTGAGAAAATCATCTTTAAAGTTGTTCAAATGAAGTTCTTAGCAATGCATATTACTAATCAAACATTAAGTTTTGGTATATTTACGGTAGGAAATTTACAAAATATCTTCTTGGAACATGATCTTTATTTAATATCCTAATGATTTTTGGCATAAAAGAAAAATGGATAATTTTGACCCATACAATGTATTGTTGGCTATTGCTACAAATATACCTGTGCTGCTTAAGACTGCTTTTGTGCTGCAGGGACACATATATGAATGGAGTTTATTGATCCCCATGGGGCAAGCTCGTTCTTGCTAAACCTGAGATACTACATTGTGAGGTTTCTGATAAATTACTGTCATGTTTATAAGGTCCTGCTAGATTCAAACGTCACGCAGTTAAATAAAATTAATTAATTAATTAGGCTACAGCGACCTACAATAAACAATAGAAACAATAGACGCCATATTGAATTTAACGTGGATGAAAACGAGGCTGTGCAATGGCACGTGTTGTGTAAAAGTCATATATTTTCACAGCTCACAACATCCAAAAGACACAATATGTAAGTTTTCATCATAAAATATCCATAAACGACTTGCACAGTGTGATATATTTCATGCAGTTGTAGTTAAGTTATCCCAGAAGTTCCCAAGGATTTATAAATCTAGAGAAATTCCAATTTTAAATAATGGCTCGTCCCTGGTTATTACCGCCTATCAATGACATAATATCCACACTACACTCTTAGAAATAAAGGTGCTTCACGATGCCATAGAAGACTTTTTTTTTTAGCTCTCACGTGAATTCTCTCACCATAAACAACAAAGTGCAGATGTAAGTATGATGTAAGTAAGAGATTCATTCATCAAACAGTGTATAGACATCTTTACTGATTATAAGTGGAGTTTTTTGAGAGTGCTTAAACTCACACTAGACTGAAGTCAGACATAATGTTTTTTGACAATGTACATTTTCTTTGCTTGCTTTCTCTGTATAATTTATTCGCTGTTTGAATAACTGTGGAAGGTACAGGTAATAAAAAAATGTATTCATTACCTCATCCGGGAACATGCTTCTTCATAGCGTCATCAAGCTTCGCATTTGTTATTGTTTTGAAAATGCAACCTCTAGCGGCGAAAACGTACATATTGTGCCTTTAAAGTTATTTTCTGAAAGATGTTCCATTGGTGTTACACTACAGTACAATCTACTAACGCTAACTCACAACCAATTTGTGTATATTTTACAAGACGGCTAATTCGTACGAATTCGTTGTACGATGTCACGATTTTGTACGATTTGTCTAAAACCCAGTGACGGGTAGGTTTAGGGGCGGGGTACAATACTATCATATTTTTATAGATGCAATTTAGTTTTATTGTAGTTTTATTGTGGTCATTCATACAAATTCATACAAATTGGGGAACTCGTAAAATACGTACGTTTTAGCAAAGATTTTAGCCACCTCATAAAATATGTACGAATTGTCATGAGATCGGGATAAATCCACTGAAAGTGCTGTACTTCAGTCTACTCACAACTTCGTTTTCATTCCTGTCTGAGATTAAATATGGCATTGGAAATCGCATACTGTCTGATTAGGTACTACTTTTGAATTTAAACTTATGGTGCATTCAAGTCACGTAGGAAAGATTGTATTTACGTGTAAAATGCACATAAATGCCACCATAAAGTCATAATTATGAGTGGGAAACTCAGACTTTCTGAGTCCTGAGTTTCTGTGTTGGACGAAACATGTCAGACACAATGGAAGCAGCATCTAAATTTAGATGCTGCTTCCATTGTGTCTGAGATGTTTCGTAGTTCTGACAATTTCATTAATTTCAACTAACTTACCATCCATTTAGATTCCAAATGGATGGTACGTTTGTTGAAATTAATGAAATTATAAATTTTTTGTCATTTAAAATAAAACTAAATTGCATCTATAAAAATATGATAGTATTGTACAATTTTGATATATACGAATAGAATATACAATGATTAAATTTACAGCACCTTTATAAATTTAATCAAAATGTAAGAAACAAAAAAAAACTTTGATGCATATTCTTTAATCACCATTTTTTATTTTAATTTTAATTTAAATTTAATTTAATGTTATTTATTTAATTATTCGTAGAAAAGGTGCATCGCCAAAGTGACCTGTTATATCGTAATTATGACTTGCCAACTTCCTTCCGGAAGGACTTGAATGCACCATTACCTCACAACCATTTAAAAAGTATGTTCTATATATGGGAACTACAAATGAGATTTGGATGCACTACATCTGCATGTTGTTACTTTCACGTGACTGGGGATTTTTTTTTTTGCATACTATATGAGAAGTGTTTGATTTTGGATGAAGCGAAGGTCTATTTTTACTCAGAAATTGTTAGTAAATTTCACAATTAATTACAAAGGTAATGGCAAGTAACACATTAAATTAAATTAGAAAAAAAATATATATTTTTTTTTTTGTTTTGTTTTTTTTGTTTTTTTTTTATATAAAAAAATATTTAAATAATTTAAATATTTTGTGGGAAATCTTTACAGTGAAACTAAACGTTTCTGGTTATGCTCAACTATATCATGTTTTCTAGAAATCGCTCTTTGTGGGTTCAGTCTCTATTGATTTATAAAATCCTCCTCCAGTGTGGCAGAGATCATTTCTATGTACTCTGTCGTGCTTTACTGAAGGTGAAGGTCGTTTAATCAGGAGTACAAAATCATTTATATAACAGGGTTATTTAACATAAGCAACACGCACACATCCAGAACTTACTGAACAACACTTAAATTCATTGTTTAGAGCCCTTGAAAGTCATTATAACCTACAGTACACACAATACAATCTGTATTAAGGTGCATTAAGACCCCATTTACACCTGCTTTTTGTCTCAGGTGACTGGCAAAGTGTTCAGCAACAAAAACAGTGTACAGGAGTAAAATGTTTGAAGATCTGATCATTCAAATTATGCAGTTTCATGTAACCACATTAAAGTTATACAGTATTATCAACACAAATCTTTTTTGATGTGGCCTTTGGCTACAGAACTTCTTTCTCCTTTAACAACAGGTGTGTGTGTGTGTGTGTGTGTGTGCGTGTGCGTGCGTGAATATGCAATAATTGTTTCTTTTCTCATTTTGGAGTCTCGTAAAAGCTTGAAATTGACTTATTTTGACTTAATTAACTTTATATTTTAGAGAATGTTTTGTACTGTTATCAAGATTTTTAGTCATCAGATACACCACTGTATACAGAATACAACTTGCGGTAAATGTTAACCTGGTTACTACCTCAATTACTTAGAATGTGCATTAAATATAATTAAATAAATACATATAATTCATTCATTCATATTTTCATTTATATTGCTTTCATTCACACATTCATATTGCTTGTGTGTGTGTGTGGGTGTGTGTGTGTGTGTGTGTTTCTATTCTGGTGGGGACATCTAAAATGCAGAAAGTTTCCTGTGAGGGGTAGGTTTAGGGGTAGGTGTATAAAATCCCTGTATTTATTTTTGTATTTTTTTTCCAGCTCAGGTACATTGAGGGCCATGAGTAAAAGTGCAGAATTTTAATCACATACTTCCAAAAGGCCCCTGCTTGCATCTTTAAATGAAAGTGACCGTGTTTTGTAGTTCAGATGCATTAAACCGTTCAGAGCAGATGTGATGTTTGTGTGTTTTTGACATGTCACAGTAATGGACATGACCTCTGACCTCCATGCCTTGCAGCCTGTGGGAAACAGAAGGCCCAGGTGAAGTGTCATGAACCTAATCCTATTAAGACGGGCGGCTCGGGGCACACGCGAGGTCTGCAGCCAGACACACCGACTCCTGCCTCAATCATCTGAGATTCATGAGATTCAATCATCTCCAAGACGCTTTAAGAAACCTCCTGCAAAACTCCTGAGAAACTCTGCTCAAGTGCACCGAGGCCAAAAGCTGCTTTAAACACAAAGGATGCTCACACCAAATGTTGATTTCATTTAGTTAATAGAAGTTAATTGATAAAGAAAATCTATTTATGACAGCATTTTTACATAAGTGCCTAAAACTTTTAACAGCACTGTAGCTTTGCACGAGGAGCGCAGGACAGTGAAAAGAGTTCCCAGGGCATTTGAAGGGTACTTATATGTGTTGGTTTACGAAACCCATGAATGCAAGTGTGTTGAAAGTTTAAATAGTTTTAGATTTATGCATATATTTTGATGCAGTGATGATTTAGCAGATATATTAGCATGCACTGGGATGCATGCGTGTGTTTCTGTGTAGCAGGGAATTGGAGGTGTGCAGTCACAGGTGCAGAACTGCTCCGGATTGCGTGCCGGCAGGTTGTTTTCTCATGCCGTACTTCAAACATGACACTTCAAAACCTCTCGCTCCATTCAGGGCTGTTCCTGCCCACAAAGACACAAACATGACACTGATAGGTGGACGGCCCTCGCAGTGAACCCTGCAGGTAAGATCTGGACGCATTCACACACACACACACACAAGCACGCACATGAACACAGTGTAAATACTGCATGACATCTGTACAGACAAATTGATTCAGGTTACATAATACATGCACATTTTTAATTAAAAAAAATCTCAGCTTCAAGAATATCAGCACATATATAATCTTACAGTATGTATACATTTATTTAAATAAAAAAATATGAATTTCCATCTCAGCCTCAAGAATATCAGTACACACACATTGCATGACTACAGATTACATGATGAAAACTGTAGTTAGTAACATTATCTAGGTTACTTTAATCTAGATTACTTTTTTAATCAAACTTGCCATTAAACATACCATACTGATAGAAAAAAAGAAGTAAGAGAACAAAAACATATTCCATTTTTGATATCAACATCATAAAATGCATTAAACATTGCATTGGTGAGTTGATAATAAGCGAATTAATTAAATCATAAACTCTCGTCTGGCAGTAAAGGTGAGCGCGGCAGGTGCTCGAGTGTTGCGTGATGAAGCTTCACACTCATTTGACTTCTTTCATCTTGTGCGATTCCTTTGAGTTTAACTGCTGAAGGCAAACAAATGTGTCTTGCTCTCTTAGTTTGGCCTTTAACACTGACATAGTGGCTCCAAACACACGCAAACTCTTCATGCTACATTACTGCCTAAGTGTTCAGATGTTTATGCTGTTTTGGCATGTTTTTTTCCCAGTTGCTGTTCTGAGTTCAGTCTCTGCTGTCTCGTTTGTCTCTCTAAGTGCAGTTAACTCAAATTATTAATTAAGGGACCGAATGCAAGCAACACTGATGTTTTTGGATTCGATTTTATTGACTGATTGATTTAATTTGGATTTTGCATTATAGAGACTAAAAAAAAAAAACATTTCTTTGCATGAAAAATAGCATTTGCTCTTTAGGCTTGACTTTTTGATTCTTCACAGTTTGCACTCTAATTTCACTCTGCATAAGTTATTATGATTTGTAAAGTGTTCAAGGCCACTTACAAACAACACTGTTAACATTTTACTTAAAGCCTTTAAATATAATGTATAATAAATGTGTTTTTAATGCATCAATTATGCCTTGTAATGCACCTTATATTGCACTTTATGATCTTTTGAATAATTGTAAACACATTATAATACTTATCTATTCAGAAAGTATGATGCATTAAAATACATGACAAAAAAAACCTTCAAATATTGTAATGTATAATGTATGTAATATATATAACAACAGGTGCATGCACGCGATGCTGTTTGTTAGGTTTATCGTAGCGTGTTTCAAATCACGATAACAGTCTGTGGTGACCGAGATTCTTACAAGAGAAACTATACCGCAGAACAAAGAAATCAGCGCAGTTCGGGTTTCATGCATTTCAGTGACAGCGCTTTACTGACACGCATTGCATTGGTTTGACTCCATTCTGGCGGCTTTTCCTGTTGACACACTGAATGAGATGTGCAGGAATCTGCAGCAGGGCTGTGAAACACACACACACACACAAATACACACACACACCTTTGCACGCGATGCTCTACTTGTTGCTTAATGAGTTACGAGCGCGTGCCAGGCGAACATGACCCTACAAATCAACGCAAAACTCTTTCTTTCGTCGATTTACTCTTCTGCGAATATGCAGGCAATTATCAGATGTGTTGCAACAAACAGTTTATTTAGTCTAATTGCTGAAATTGTCAAAAAAAGATTTATGGCACTGACTTCTGTTTCTGTTAAAACGGTTTTATTAGATAAATAAACATCAAGAAGCATGTTCTTTCTGTGCTCAGCTGTATAGTTTTTTATGAGTTGTAAATATCTAATCTATAATACGCATTGCGCATTTATTTCTCAGTCTATGCATCGATTAGTATTTTTCTAAAAACGGTCAGACAGCTGTTATAATGTTGTAAAATATTATCGTTATCACATATACGTCAAATACATGGCAAAAAGTTTAACTCATTTATTTTCATATATTTCAAGGTTCTTTTAAAGTTTCAGTATTTATTTAGGACTTGTGATACATAAATCTATTATTATTATTTAACCTATCTATATTAATAAATAATGCATCTAGTTTAATAAATATATAGTAAAAATATTGTAAATTTGTTTAAAGGTTCTGTTGGTTTAAAGGGTTGATCATTCATTCACACACACACACACACACACATATATATATATGTATATATATATATATATACCAGTTTTTGTTTCAAACATTGGATTTTATTTATTTATTTATTTTTTGCACATAGAAAAAGAAAGAAAAATGCATGGAAAGAAAAATATTTTTGATAGAAAAAAAATACATTTTTAAAGAACCTTTAAGTCAACATTTCTTAATAGAACCAGTTTTTTTTTTTTTAATAACCTAAAGAAACTTTTTCCACTGTAAAGAACTTTTTATGCAATGGAAGGTTCAATTGATGTTAAAAACTCTTTATGGGACTGATGCCAATAAAAAAACTTTATTTTTAAGAGTACATAATATAATATATTATATCATATAATATGCAAAAAGTAGGCTATAAAGTATAAAAGTACATTCTGTTGTATATTTTGTGCAGCTGTTTTAGGTTTCGTGTGCTGATCTAGAATCTTTTTCTTTTTTGCTCTCCAACAAAAGGGCAACTTCTCACTAGAGCTTCAAAGCTCCTTCAGAGATCCTTAATTGCACGAGCAATGATATATTTGGGATTCTTACGAAGCCGCTCGCGTTGACCCGGGATCTGTTCCTCGTCTTTGATCATCTGAAGACGACCAGACCTCCCAATATGATGATATAAATCATCTGAAGAGCGAAAAGAAAATATATGATTGATCGGTGCTGCCAGAGCATTTCACTCTCATTCAGCGAGATGCTTCATAAAGTCGAAATGCAACAAAAACAAGTAAAGTTTCTACCGAAATCAAGCGCGTGCATGAAATGAATCAATAAAAAAAAAAGCACTATCTGTTCTTGCAGCTTTGAAAGTGACAGAGATCGTTAAACGATGGTAAAGTGAACTCGGTTGCACCTCCAGCATCCTCGGGCGAGCTCTCACGCAACGTGGCCAATCTTTAACCCGCACGCCACAGGTGCATGCACGCGATGCTGTTTGTTAGGTTTATCTTAGCGTTCTTTTAAAGTTTCAGTATTTATTTAGGACTTGTGATACATAAATCTATTATTATTATTTAACCTATCTATATTAATAAATAATGCATCTAGTTTAATAAATATATAGTAAAAATATTGTAAATTTGTTTAAAGGTTCTGTTGGTTTAAAGGGTTGATCATTCATTCACACACACACACACACACACATATATATATATGTATATATATATATATATATGTAGTCACATCATTTAGATATGTGTGTGTTTGGAAACGCAAGAGAACTTAATTAAGTCTCTAGTTACTCTAATTTTCTCCGTTAATGTTGCGACTAGGGATCGATCCCCCTGTAATAAAATCTGACTCCTATCACTGATTCTCTCCCATTCACAAAGCCTCCAGCTCTTCGTGACGTCACGTGAAGAGCAACCAATCGCCACGAGCTCTTCTCTATAAAAGTTTTCCCCGCTGGAACACTGCAGCACTCCTCTGGAGCTAACTGACTCTGAATAGACAGATTCAGCTGAGAAGAGGAGAAATATTCGTCCGATCGCTCTGGGTAAGTCTGATGGCAATGCTTCTTTCTTTTAGAGAATATTTGATTTCATTTCAATTTTCAATTTCAATCTTTTTTTTTTTTTACACAAAAATATAAAAAAATTAACTCTTCTTACTTCTTTTACACAATATTGTACCACTTGTTCATTGACTGGTGTGCATTAGATTTTAGAAAATGGATATATAGATAAAAATTTATGGTCTTTAAATATATATATATATATATATATATATATACATATATAT
>NW_015537954.1:841178-852925 GCF_001515605.1 Sinocyclocheilus anshuiensis
GTGTGTGTGTGTGTGTGTGTGTGTGTGTGTGTGTGTCTGTCTCAGATATGCGCTCTGACCTTGAGACAAATCACTTCACGTGTATTTTATTAGTAATGAATTTCGCAAAATGCAAATAACCAAACAACATGCACTGGTTAAACTGCAAAAACAGATCTGTTAGTTGCATGCATGCACTAAAAAACTCATGCATGCACATGCAATGCAACATTACCAAAAAACAGGTTGCAGAGAGACACATCTTTTTCAGTATCATTCGTGCAAGACGTATTACTGCACTATTCTCTCGCCGTCTAAGGTTAACAGTCAGTCTTATTGATCTCTCTTTTGTTTTAAGCAGGTAACCTGTTCGGTGTCTGCAAGAGCAAAGATTGTTGAGGGAAACAGAGCAAAGGAAGATAGCCATGCCTCTTACGGTTCTTCCCATGTTGGGCCCGATTTCTGTGTCTGAGAGCCTTGTGGCCATCATCACGATATGTGTGGTGTATCTGCTCATGCGCCTCACGCATATTAAGATCCCAGAAGGGCTCCAGAAGCTGCCGGGACCGAAGCCTCTTCCCATTATCGGAAATGTTCTAGAAGTGGGAAACAACCCACATCTGAGCCTGACCGCTATGAGTAAGTGCTACGGCCCCGTCTTCCAGATCCAGATGGGCATGCGTCCCGTTGTAGTACTCAGCAGAAACGACGTGATCCGTCAGGCCCTCCTCAAACAAGGTGAGGAGTTCGCCGGACGTCCGGATCTCTATAGCACTAAGTTCATCAGCGACGGAAAGAGCCTGGCCTTTAGTACGGATCAGGTGGGTGTCTGGCGCGCCCGTCGCAAGCTGGCCCTCAGCGCCCTGCGAACCTTTGCAACGGTGCAAGGCGAAAGCTCAGAGTATTCATGTGCCCTTGAGGAGCACATCAGCAAGGAAGGTCTCTATCTGATTGAAAGGCTTCACAACGTCATGAAGGCCGACGGGAGCTTCGATCCCTTCCGGCACATCGTGGTGTCTGTGGCCAACGTGATCTGCGGGATTTGCTTCGGCCGGCGCTACAGCCACGACGACGACGAGCTGGTGAGCTTGGTCAACATGAGCGACGAGTTCGGGAAGATCGTGGGAAGTGGCAATCCTGCGGATTTCATCCCTTTCTTGCGTATCCTGCCTAGCACGTCCATGAAAAAGTTCTTGGACATCAACGATCGCTTCAGCAAGTTGGTGAAGAAGATCGTCAGTGAACATTACAACACCTTCGACAAGGTGGGAGCTCTCAGACTTGTCCATCAGATCGCTTTCCCCATATGCTTTTCATATGTGACCCTGGAGCACAAAACCAGTCATAAGGGTCAATTTTTTGAAATTGAGATTTATACATCATCTGAAATAAGCTGAATAAATAAGCTTTCCATTGATGTATGGTTTGTTAAGATAGGACAATATTTGGCTGAGATACAACTATTTGAAAATCTGGAATCTGAGGGTGCAAAAAAATCTAAATATTGAGAAAATTGCCTTTAAAGTTGTCCAAATGAAGTTCTTAGCAATGCATATTACTAATCACTTATGCATTACTAATTTTGATATATTTACAGTAGGAAATTTACTAAATATCTACATGGAACATGATCTTTACTTAATATCCTAATGATTTTTGGCATTAAAGAAAAATCTATAATTTCGACCCATACAATGTATAGTTGGCTATTGCTACAAATATGCACATGCAACTTAAGGTCACAGGTGGTCCAAGGTCACAAATGTGATATTTTTTTCAGGATAACATCCGAGACATCACCGATTCGCTCATCAACCACTGCGAAGACCGGAAACTGGATGAGAACTCAAACGTCCAAGTGTCCGATGAGAAGATCGTCGGAATCGTCAATGACCTCTTCGGAGCTGGTGAGCGCTGGGAAAACTGAATAATTTTCAATCTCTGCATGATATTAAAGCGTGTCCGTGCTCATTGACAGGTTTCGACACTATCAGTACAGCTCTGTCTTGGGGTGTCGTCTATCTAGTGGCCTACCCTGAGATCCAGGAGCGACTGCAAAGAGAGCTGAGTGAGTATCTCTCTCTTTATGTCTTTCTGTCTTTCTGTCTTAAAAATTAAGGTTTCCTAAAGGGGGTTTCGCAGTAATGCCAAAGAAGAACAAATGTTGGTTCCTCGAAGAACATTTTAGAAATCTAAAGAACCTTTTTCCACTATAAAGAAATACAATGGAAGAACCATTTTTGGTTCCCCACAGAACCTTTCAGTGATCAGTCTTTAAAAGAACCATTTATTTCTTAGTCTGCAGAACATTTTGATAATGTAAAGAACCCTTTTACACTATAAAGAACCTTGTAAAGCTCCTTTATTGGCATTGAAGGTTCCGTGAAGAACCTTTAATATCCATAGAACCTTTCTGATGCAAAAAAAAGGTTCTTCTATGGAACTGCTGTGTGAAAACGGCCTTTTGTAACCTTAAGAGTGCATGGTTGTTAAAGGTTCTTCATGGAACCATCGATGCCAGTAAAGCACCTTTATTTTTAAGAGACTAGGTAGGTTTACTCCACTGCAACTGGCTTTCAAATCTTCCAATCTGACAAATGTTGTTAAAATCTTTCTAGAGGAAAAGATCGGAATGGACCGTACGCCACTCTTGTCGGACAGAACGGACTTGCCGCTTCTCGAGGCCTTCATTCTGGAGATCTTCCGTCATTCGTCCTTCCTTCCTTTCACCATTCCTCACTGGTGAGTTGAGAACAGCGTCCTTGCATTAAATAAAACCACATGTGAATTGAGTTACTGAAGATGGATGCCTGTAAACAACGTGTTTACCACCAATGTTACCACCGTGTTTACCAAAGTTGGCCGTGCCACTGACTGCTTGTGTTTTACTCTTTCAGTACATCTAAAGACACGTCGCTCAATGGATATTTCATTCCCAAAGACACCTGTGTGTTTGTAAACCAGTGGCAAGTCAACCATGACCCGTAAGTTTCTCATAATGACCATAAACAGTGTTGGGGAAAGATACTTTTAAAAGTAATGCGTTACAATATTGCGTTACTCCCTAAAAAATTACGTTACTTAGTTACTTTTTATGGAAAGTAATGCGTTAGGTTACTTTTGAGTTACTTTTTAAATCTGGGCAGGGCTTGCTTGTTTGTTTTTAATCTAAAAAAGTTCTATGTAAAAGCCCTTTCACAACAAAAGTGAAATGAATGAGCCTCAGGCTGAAGGAAATGTAAATTCACGTCTGTACAGTAGAGGGCGCAGCTCAAACTAATCACATGAAGAATATGACGCAGGAGAAGAAAGTTCAACACTATTCAGCAATAACAAAAATCAAACACAAATGTGTCATTTTTGCTTATTAGTATGGTTGAATTGGATCATCGAAGGTCAGTAGCAAAGACATTGGTTAATAAAATGGGATTAAATACATAAATGATATTCGTTTTATTTAACATATTTAATTAGTGTAGGTTTGCATCATATTCTGAGTTTGACTGTTTTTATTCATTTTGAGGAATACTGAATCTGTTTTTGTGCAGGTGAGATGAGTAAATGCATGTTGACATTGAGTCTAGAGCTACAGTAAGATCATGTTCACACACAAAGCTCTGCACTGACTCCTGATTTCTGTCACCATGGCAACACCAGAGCTGTCAATCAATAAATTGAAAAAAAAAAGTAACTTGCGTTACTTATTTGAAAAAGTAACTCAGATATTTCCTTCTAATTTAAAACGTGATGCGCTACTTTACTAGTTACTTGAAAAAAGTAATCTGCTTACGTAACTTGCGTTATCCCCAACACTGGACTTAAATGTGGACGGTAAATGGTGCAATGCACTCTTAAACGAAGCTGAACTGTCTGTTTCTTCTTGCAGAGAACTGTGGAAGGACCCTTCGAGCTTCAACCCCGACCGATTCCTCACCGCAGACGGTACGGACCTGAATAAGATGGAAGGAGAGAAGGTGTTGGTTTTTGGGCTTGGGAAGCGGCGCTGCATTGGAGAGTCCATCGGACGTGCCGAGGTCTTCCTGTTCCTGGCCATCCTTCTCCAGAGGTTAAAGTTCAGCGGGATGCCAGGAGAAATGCTGGATATGACGCCAGAGTACGGGCTGACCATGAAACACAAGCGCTGTATGCTGCGCGTCACGCCGCAACCCGGCTTCGAAATCCCTGGCTCTGTGGCGTAATCTGAACAAAAAACGACATTGCAGTTTGAGTTGAGATCCGTAGCGCCTTCATTTGCGATTCCGTTTCGGCACAAACCTCGCCGTCGGCTCGCAATGCCAAATATTTGAAAGATGTTTGACTGCGATGCAGGTCAAAGCATCCGGTGCATTTTACTGCAGTAATGCTGGATAACCCAGAGTGTGCATGTAGCTTTATCACCTTTATCATGTACATACATCTATGTTTTCATATGCACATACACGTATGCATGGGTTTGTCCTTTCAAAACTCGAATGCTGATGCTGATAACATATTTGTGCTTCCAAATATAGTGCACAGATAACACTGAGTGCCTGTCGCAGCTCATGCGCCTTATGCTGCTTTAGTGCGAGTCTGTCAAACGAATGCCTTCTATAGTCATAAGCTTAATGCAGATTCCTCAGATCTGCTGGACTACATACACTGAAGCTATTTTCTGTTTGATTACGATCCCAAAATGTGATCCACTTGTAAATATACAGCCACTTTTACCATGCACATTTTTCATGTGACGTTTGTACAGACTGTTAAAGATTTGGATCTACCTTTTTATATGTATCAAGGTGCTTCTGGACATTCGATATCATTCTAGATCAAATTTACTTCCCTGAATTATGTTTTTGTTGTTTAATTGTCTCTATGACCTGATACTCTTTGTGGCAGGTGCTTACTGTTTTGTATAATGAAGGAATTTAATGTTCTGAAGTACTCCAATTAATAATTTGTGCAAATGTTTCCCATATCAACATTGTTTTTGCATAGCCTATTTATGATTGCTAAATGAATAATAAAACTTTCATTGTTAATGTGTCTGTCTGCCTGTCTCTATTTAAAGATCATGCACATCATTAACTATGTAGAGTTACAGAATATGAATCTAAAATCAAGACTTTTCTGTAAATCACTGATTGATTTATTGATGTACTGTGGCAGTAGTTACGGAATCAAATGGTTATACCATAGTAACAAATAAAACCATGGATTTATGAAAGGACACAAAAGTACCGTTTTATGGAACAAACTAACAAACAAATATAATATTACCATTGCATATATTAAAAAAAAAAAAAAAAAGCATGGAATTGTCAATATATCGTGTTAAATTTTAATAACTTTTCTGAGAACTGAGAAAACTTTTTCTGTTAATGTAGGGGAATGTTTCTCATCTTGTGCTCAAGATCTCTTACGGTGTTCCACAGGGTTCCGTTTTGGGCCCTTTTCTTTTTGCATGATATATGATTCCTCTGGGTCATATTATTTAGAGACACAACTTATCTTATCATTTCTATGCAGATGGCACTTCACTCTATCTTCCTGTTAAAGATAACAGCGGTTCTGTGTCCAGTTTGATTGTAAAATGCTGGATGGAAATGAATTTTTCACAGTTAAACAATGACAAAACCAAAATAATCACCTTTGGCCCATCAGTTCTGTTTCTCACCCCATATACTACTTTAAGACCCCTTCAATCATCTAGTCAATTACTACACCACAGTTAAACAATGACAAAACCAAAATAATCACCTTTGGCCCATCAGTTCTGTTTCTCACCCCGTATACTACTTTAAGACCCCTTCAATCATCTAGTCAATTACTACACTCAGTTCCTCGTTCTTGTTTGAAAGCTAAAGGTGATTGGGCTTTTTTGGTGGCTGCTTTCTTGACTCTCTGTAATTTTTTCATTTGTACATTTGGTTGTGTTTTGTATATTGTCTAGTCTTTTATTAATTCTGTATTATATTTCCTGTACAGCATTTAGATTTCAACATCTGTTGTTTTTAAATGTGCCTTATAAATACAAAAAAAAATAAACTAAACTAGACTTTATTCCAGCAGAAGTGTCGCTCCCCGTTCGTGACGTCATCGACGCGCGGCAGCCCTTGACAGCAAACGCACACACACGCAGTAGTTTTGAGTTAACAGAAAAGCTCACGTGCACAAAGTAGATTAATTTACACACCAGGTAAGCGACTGGTTGTTGTTTTTTAAGGATGATTTATCAGTAATTTGAGGAGACCAGCATGAGTTGATAAACACAAAAACGCACATTTACAGACTTTTTTCTTTTTCTTTTTTTTTTGTAAGTGACACAAGTACTTTTTAAAACTGGGGTTTTTATTTCATTCTGAGGTCTGTGGGAAAAGTTCAGAAAAAAAACTGAAAGAAAGAAGGAAAAAAGAAAAGAAAGAACAAGTTAGATTAAAAGAAATACAAATTATATTAAAATAATTAAGTTAAGAATAAAAAATAGGTTAAAATAAATAACACAAATTACATTACAATAATCAAGTTAACAATAAAATTTGATTAAAATAAAAAGTAAACAATATAAAAATAGATTTAAATAAATAAATTAACCGTACACTACTACTAGCCAAAAACCTTATGCAACTTAATTGATACTAAATATTTATATATTTACTAAATAATATTTTAACTGGTATAGTATATAGTATATCAGTTTACATTAGTATAAATTGGGCTTTTATATGTAAACATATACATTTTAGGATGTGGGACCTTCACATGAGGAGGATTCGTTGGGGGTTCGTGGGTCTAAAAGATTGAAAACCCTTCTTTAAAGTGCCTACAAATATCATGTGAATACTTTGAAATCTTGATATTGTTATCATGGTATGATATAGTATGTTTGTCCTGTCACCATACACTCATGATGCTGATGATCTCACTTCCTGTGGCTGTGGTGCAGGTCTGGGCTGAATACTGACTGGGCTGTTTGGTGTCCATTAACCGCGGGGGATGTTAGGTGTGCATCAGGTTTGCAGAGAAGCCCTACAGCTAGTTATCATCTAAATGAAATGACCGCAAGTATTATAAACTCTCCCTCATTTACACAGTCAGATGGACATTAACGATATGAAGATTCTTGAGATTGAGAATGGTGGAGCGATGAGGTCTGACCCCACATCTTCAGCATCATCATCCTCATCATCACATTCCACAGAAGAAAGAAAGTCATATGGGTTTGGAATGACATGAGGGTGAGTAAATGATGACAGAATGATTATTTTTGAGTGAACTAATCATATAACATCTGACTGATGAGTTTTGAGCTCTAAATACAGCTCACTGTCCAAAATATATACCAAACCACGACATGAGGGTGAGTAAATGATGACAGAATGATTATTTTTGAGTGAACTAATCATATAACATCTGACTGATGAGTGTTGAGCTCTAAATACAGCTCACTGTCCAAAATATATACCAAACCACATTCAGGGGAACTGTCCCATGGTACAGTGTGCTGATATTCTATTCTGTATTCTATTCTATTTTCATATCTTACATTCTGTTCAATTCTATTCTGTTCTGTTCAACTCTATTTTTATCTGTTATGCCCTGTTCTATTCTATTCTGTTCATTCTGTTCTGTTTTATACTTTTTTATTCTGTTCTGTTGTAGTCTATTTTATCCTGTTCTGTTCTATTCTATTCTAGTCTATTTTATTCTGTTCTTATATTCTATTCTAATATATTCTGTTCTATTCAATTGAAATATATTCTGTTCTATTCCATTTTATTTTATTTTGATATATCCTGTTCTATTTTATTCTAATATCTTGTTCTGTTCTATTTTATTTTGACACATCCTGTTCTGTTCTATTCTATTCTATTCTATTCTAATATCTTCTGTTCTATTCCATTTAATTTTGACACATCCTGTTCTATTCTATTCTAGTCTGTTCTAATATCTTCTGTTCTATTTTATTTTGATATATCCTATTCTACTCTATTCTATTTTAATCTACTCTATTCTAATATCTTGTGTTCTGTTCAATTCTATTTTATGTTGACACATACTGTTCTATTCTATTCTATTCTGATATCTTCTGTTCTGTTCTATTCTATTTTATTTTGACACATCCTGTTCTGTTCTGTTATCTTCTGTTCTGTCCTGTTCTATTTTATTTTGATATCTTGTTCTATTCTGTTCTATTGCTATCTTGTTCTGTTCTATTCTATTCTGTTCTGTTCTAATATCATCTTTTCTGTTCTGTTTTATTGTGATATAATCTGGTAAATTATTTTCTATTTTATTGTGTTCTATTCTATTCTAATATCTTATGTTCTGTTATATTCTATTTTATTTTGTTCTGTTCTGTTCTCTTCTCTACTCTTATTTTTTCCAGTTATGTCCTGTTTTGTTCTATTCTATTCTAATCTATTCTACTCTAATATCATATGTTCTGTTCTGTTCAATTTTATGTCAATATATCATGTTCTATTCTATCCTGTTATTTCCTGTTCTATTCTATCTTGTTCTGTATTCTATTCTATTTTAATATCTTATGTTCTGTTCTATTCTGTTCTATCTATCTTATTTTGATATATCCCATTCTATTCTACTTTATTCTGTTCTGTTCTATTCTATTCTCTATTTTGTTCTATATTCTATTCTATTCATTCAGGATTTATTCCTGATAAGGATTTCTTCCTGATATCTCTGGTTTAAATGCATTGTCAACATTCAATGAAATGCATTTCACTGACCTTATGAAAGTTTAAAAAAACTATTTTAAGCAACATATTTTTATGTTACTAATAATATGTTTTTCATTTCTAGTTTACAGCATATAGTTTATTAGGGTTTTCATTTGGAATAATAGCTGTAAAAGATCCAGCTCTAATGTAGTTCAGGTGACAATCTCTCTCAGTGAGCCTGCAATCGCTGCTACCAAATCAAGGCTTTAAAAAAAAGAACAAGCGCATGATAGTAACACACACAGTACATGATGCATGTAGTCACGAAATCACAGACTCTCCCCTCGATCACACGACATGCAATTCAACACCACTTCAAATGAGCTTTGTGTTCATTTAGAATCCAGATATTCCTGTTAAAGTGCAGAAATATAATCTAGTGTGGGTTGAGATGTTTGTGTAAGAGGCATTCAGCGGTCACATGATCCACCGTTACTATCATCTGCGGTGAAATCTTTGAGTCTGTTGTTATAGACGCTGCAGCGATTAATGAGTGAGGACGATTAAAGCCGCCGGTGTTCATTTACAAGCCAGTGGACTTTTGAACGGGCCGCCGCTGTGTTTATCTGGGTCAGGTGACCTTTGGCATGGAACAGAATTACACTTTACAACACTGTTTATTCCCTTCAGAGCAATTCGTCTTTTTTCATTCCGAGGCTTTTCCAGGAACTTTTCCTGAATGGCAGAACGGCTCTGGATGAGCGGTCGGTTATCAGCGCTGCTCTGCGCTGAATTTAACTGAAAATTGAGTGTTTACTGTTGTCCTTTTGCATTATTTTACACACTATTTATTTTATTTTACACACTATTTTCCTACTTCACCTGTTTAATCCCAAATTTTTTTCAAACATGAAAATATCCAGATGATGTGTCATTAGTTACCCATTGAAATAATCAATTATAATTTTTTAACATTTTTTTGGAAAAGTGTGTGAAAAAAAATTTTGTGGCTGGTGGGATAATGTATTTACTGAATTAACATATTTCTGCAGTCATAAAATTGTTATATATCTCAACCCAGCTATTTTAAACTGTTTTATCACATTCTAGGGTTACTGTTATGCATAAAACCCCTTATACAGCACTGATAGGAACACTGAGATAAAATACAAAACAACGTATTTCAAAAGTGTTACTTTATTGTAACATGTAAAATTGTTATATTAGTGCTACCAGTACTACAACATCAGTATTGTAACTTATTTTTAACATTTGAACTTTTAATTTAGTGCAATGTTTTGTCATTGCAACATTTTAGTGCAGTTTTCTCTAACAACTGCAATTGGATTTATATTGTAGACCTAAATTCACTGTTATCCCACTGGTCACAACATGTTTACTCATTCTATGACCACACTCAACAAAACTGAATATATGTGATATATTCATATATTAATACTAGACACCTTAAAGATAATGTGGACCAAAAATCTTTATGTTAACATACTTTATGCTTTAAGGCAGCCATCATCTTCTCAAGGTGCAAACAGGAAGTAAACTGCTTTGATCATGTAATAATTTGCACTAAACGTGTGAAACTGCACATATTTCATTGTGACCCTTTATTTTTTCCATATTTGCAGGAATGCACTAAAACATCAGTCAGTAAGGTTTTCAAAACTTTATAAATTAAAAACTTTTTTACGGTCACAATTGTGAGTGGTGGGATTGAAAGTGCTTTATAAATAAAGCTGGCTTGACTTGACTCATGCGCTGGCATCTTCGGTGGCATTTCCAATTGGTTGATTTGTCTCCTGTTTGCAACGCGACCTCCGAAAATTCCCATAGAGTGCTAACAGCCTATACCAAAGTTCCTCTGTATAATATGCATGTGACTAAGATCAATAAACAGCAGTGTTGGGGGTAACGCATTGCATAGTTACGTAATCAGATTACTTTTTTCAAGTAACTAGTAAAGTAACGCATTACTTTTTAATTTACAAGAAAATATCTGAGTTACTTTTTCAAAAACGTAACGCCAATTACTTTGTTTTCCCATTTATTGACTGACAGCTGTCCTGTCCCCATATTGGGAGAAATCGAAGGCATTGTGTGCGCTGTGTGAACATGATGTAGTTCTAGACTAAATGTGAATGTACATTAATTCATCCCACTCGCAAACTGAACCTTCTTGTGTTCTACTGTAAAGACGTGAATTTACTTTTCCTCCAGCCTGTGAAAGATGTGAAAGGGCTTTTACATTTGCTATAAATAGAACTTCATATATTAAAAACAATCAAGCCCTGCTCATATTTAAAAAGTAACGCGAAAGTAACACAAAAGTAACGTAGCGCATTACTTTCCATAAAAAGTAACTAAGTAACATCATTAGTTACTTTTTTAGGGAGTAACGCAATATTGTAATGCATTACTTTTAAAAGTAACTTCCCCCAGCACTGATAAACAGCGCCCCTCCCCTCCAGAGGAAGCGGTTGTGCAAGGCTGCGCATTTACATGCCTCTCTCTCTCTCTTCTTTTCTCTTTCTCTTTCCTTCTTTCATTCTCAGCACAGGAAATTCCCCACAACAGGAAGTCGAGTGAGTCTCAGCATGCCGTCGAGAACAGAAGATATCGATTGAGAAGGCGGTTCACCTTTTTTTTTTTTTTTGGTGTAATCTCCAACAGCTAATGCACAAATTACTCGGGGCTGAGACAAAAGAGTCTGAGGTTGAGTTGAGCTCTTATACAAGGCCTCAGAAACGCTCCCATCTGATCTGGCATTGATAATCCTTAATGAGAAATGCTGGAATTGAAGGATGCAAAAAGGCATTTCAATCATGACAACTCTCGGAACATTTTAGCATGGTGATGGATATGACAATGTTAATGTATTTGGTCTTGCGGAACAGATCTGCTACGCTGCTGCTGCTGTTGGTTATTGCTGTAGTTGTAGATTATTGCTGCTGCTGCAAGCAAGTACAGGAACTTGCTACTGCCAATGCATATGGCGATACGGTGCCATGAGTATTTAAGACATACTGCTGCTGCACAAATAGCATACAAAATAACCCCGTAGCAGATCTATACAGGTGGAGCTGGGGAAGG
>NW_015537954.1:854094-859470 GCF_001515605.1 Sinocyclocheilus anshuiensis
TGTGTGTGTACACGTGTGTGTGTGTGTGTGTGTGTGTGTGTGTGTATGTTTCAATCATGACAACTCTCGTACGATTTTAGCATGGTGATGGATATGACAATGTTAATGTATTTGCTTTGGCGGAACAGATCTGCTACGCTGCTGCTGCTGTTGGTTATTGCTGTAGTTGTAGATTATTGCTGCTGCTGCAAGCAAGTACAGGAACTTGCTACTGCCAATGCATATGGCGATACGGTGCCATGAGTATTTAAGACATACTGCTGCTGCACAAATAGCATACAAAATAACCCCGTAGCAGATCTATACAGGTGGAGCTGGGGAAGGGGGAGGGTTTCAGAGAAACTCTGAAAGCGCGCTGCAGGAATCTCTAGTGAATGCTAGCCAGCCATATAAATGCAAGGCAGTAAGCTCATTGGCTGCATATGCAGCATGAACCAATCAGCTTGTGCCAAGTCTTTTAACTCTATGAATATAATCAGTTACGTTAACACCCCGTCAGAAAGCGCCATCTAGAGTTTCATGACTGAACTATATATTTAACACAGGCATACATTAGAATATGCACACTTTCAAACGTGCAGGTACAATACCGTGATCATTTATTTACACTGCTGTTCAAAGGTTTAGGATCTGTGCGATTTGATTTTTAAAGAAATTAATGCTTTTATTCAGCACGGATGCATTCGGTTGACATTTAAAATATTACAAAAGATTTATATTTCAAATTAATGCTGTTTTTTTAACCTTCTGTTGAGATTCACACAATTAGATAAGTTCGGTGTTGTTTTAATATTATTAAGATAATAATGTAGTTTTAATTCATATTTTGAATGTTTTTATTTTTATATTTTTGTAATAAACTCTAGTTAAAAATGTAGTATTTTTTTGCTTTTTTTGTACTGCTTCTTCGTGTTAGTAATTTTGTGGTTATTTATATTAGTTATTGTTTTGTACAAATTAAATTAAATGTCCTTATTTTTTATTTTGCTTTTTTTTAGTTGTTTTAGTACATCAAGTTAGACTTAGTGAAAATCAGAAATGTTGTCTTGGCAAAAACAAAGGTTTTTTCATATTATTTCAGTTAATGTTTATTTTATTTCAAGTAACAAAAATACATATTTTTAATAGTTTCAATTTTAGTTTTAATTAACTCTATTAACCCAAAGGTTTCAAGTGAATGCTGTTCTGTTGAACTTTCTGTTCATCTGTGAATCCTGAAAAATAAAATGCATCACGGTCTCCACAGAAATATTGTGCAACACAACTGTTTTGAACATTGATAATAATCAGAAATGTTTCTTGAGCAGCAAATCAGCATATTAGAATGATTTCTGAAGATCATGTGACTCTGAAGACTGGAGTAATGATGCTAAAAATACAGCTGCGCATCACAGAAATAAATTACAGTTTAACAGATATTCACATAGAACAGCTGTTTTAACTGTAATAATGTTTCAAGTGAATGCTGTTCTGTTGAACTTTCTATTCATCTGTGAATCCTGAAAAATAAAATGCATCACGGTCTCCACAGAAATATTGTGCAACACAACTGTTTTGAACATTGATAATAATCAGAAATGTTTCTTGAGCAGCAAATCAGCATATTAGAATGATTTCTGAAGATCATGTGACTCTGAAGACTGGAGTAATGATGCTGAAAATACAGCTGCGCATCACAGAAATAAATTACAGTTTAACAGATATTCACATAGAACAGCTGTTTTAACTGTAATAATATTTCACTATTTTTACTGTATTTAAATGCAGCCTCTATGAGCAGAAGAGACTTCTTTCAAAAAATCTTTAATAGGGTTCAAATATTTAAAATATAAAATCGTCTTTTAGCTATTTTGTCCATGGCAGGAGAAATATATTTAACCTGACCCTGTTAACAATTCTGTCATATTTTGGTTATACTTTTGTAACCGTGTGTGTATTAATGTTCAATGTTTTGCCTTATAGACCTCCATTGTACTGTAAGAGCTGTGCTGCACACACACACACACACACACACACACACATCGACTAAACTTCCTTCTGTTTGAAAGCTGAATTTTTCTGTGGTAACAGATTCATTACACAGAGATTGCTTAATATTCCTCGAAATTCTTCCGCTGTGGAGCCTCTCCTGCCCTCTCTTCACACGCCGATTGTTTTGCACATGCATCAAAAGCTGGAAGTTTACTTAAGGTGTTTTTTGCCCTTGCACTAATATTCCTGTCGCTTCCTTCCTGTTCTTGATTGGTCGCTGTCACGTGGGCGTTGTTCTTGGCTGACACTTTTTTCCGACCGTCTGTCAATCTCTGGAGTGTGAGAACCTGAGAGTGTTTCAACAAATGTCTCGACGCCTCCTCTAGAGCAGCTCCTCCGGTATCGATGAGGAACTCTGGTGTGATTTACTGTAACCTTACTTTAGGCTTGTAAATATGTCAGCTGTTGCGTCGCGTGTTTGCATGTTTACATAAATGATGCATAAATGATGTCATGTGTTCCGTAGCTCGTGGGCTCCGTTAACAACAATAACGTGTCCCATGAATTTAGATGAAAGCATCTGCCAAATTTGATGCATTACAGAAGTCTTTAATCACAAATTAAGGTCTTAAAGCGTCTTACATAAGAGCAGAAAAAGTCATGGCATTAAATGTTGCATGCACTGCAAAAAGTCAATATCGTCCTGAGTATTTTTGTCTTGAATTCCAGTTTTAATTTCTAAGCATCCTTAAATCAAGATACGTTTACTGCAGATGCAAATTAAACGTGAAGTCTTGTTTTCTGAGAAATGGGACAAAATCAATTAAAACAAGAACAAATATCTGTCAGTGGGAAATTAAAAGTTGTTTTTGCTTTGAATTATGTAGATGAGCCTATTAGCAGATATTTGTTATTATTTTATCCTTAAACTCACTTCATGTTGATCAGTTTCTCATAAAATAAGGCTTATGTCATGTTGCATCTCAAGTAATTGTATCTTGATATTAAAATCTTTGGAATTTGCAAGTGTTGCTAATGCGAGACATTTACATTTAGAGACCATGCATATTGACATATTATGATCAATTTAATTTATTATGTTATATTTGTTATTAAAGGGTCATGCAAAGTCTCAGATTTGCCTTGTGATGCTAGTGCATGCTCATGCGGGTCGTTTTCTGGAAGGATGAGACTCGGGTGATGTCAGCATGAAAGTATAAGGACTCTCTGATTGATTTATTGATATGTTTCCTCTGCGAGGAGATTCCGGGGAACTTCCAGCTTTCGGTCTGAGCTGTACATCATGAAATCTGAGCTTTTCTCTCGTTACAGTATCAGTGAATCACTGGACTTCTGGTAAGAGCGTGAATCTCACCGAAACCTGCCAAGAACATGTTCGGTTCACATTTCACTCCAGAATCAAAATAAAAAGCAGTCCGATGGAGAAAACCCCATTCTCATTACTGTAACCTGACAAAAACAATGAAATATGATTTATGCATGGTAGCGCCTTATGTGCTTCCTTAAAATTGAAGTGATTTCAATGTAAAATAAATCATTGTGTTACAGTCATATTTTAATTTAATACACTAGAAAATCACTATTAAAATAGCAATCATCTAATGAGAAATGCAAAAGGTGATTTAAATATAAAAATAATTGTTTTACTGAAAATCACTATCAAAGTAATGAGCATCTATTGAGATACGCCATTAACAATAATGAGAAGCTATACACATTAAATGAATGAGAATTTGTAGGAAAATGTTTAATTGTCATAAAAAATAGCATCATAGTAGGCCTAAAAATATATTTTGTTTTCTTTGTGCAAAATATCATTTTCAATCGTTCTCTTTTGATTTTAAGGTAAAAAGTGACCTTTGGACTTTTTTGTGTGTGAATAAAATTCACACAATTATATTTGTTCAGTGTTGTTTTAGCGTTGTGATGTTTTTAAGAAGATTTAAGAAGACTATTATAGTTTTAATTAGTTTTTATTTTTATATTATCCATTTTAATTTTAAAGTCATTAGTCATTTTGTTGTTATTTTATTTGTTACTGTTTTATTTTAAATATATCTAAATTTATATCTAAAATATATACATTGCATTTCAGTTTTCTAAGTAGTTTTAGGACATCAATTTAGACAAAAAAATAAAAAAGGTCTTGGAAAAATATATATATTTATGATAAATTTATATATGTATTAAATTTTTTAAAAATTTATTAGTTTAAAAATCTGTGTGTGTGTATATATTATATATGTATATATATGAATATATATGAATATATATATATTCATTTGATATTATATATTATATATTTTCACTTGATGTTAGTTATTCTATTTATTTATTAAAACTATTGCATATATATTATATTTATTTTATAAATTTATATCATTTCAGTTAATGTTTATTTTGTTTCAAGTAACAGAAATATCTCTTTTTAATGGTTTTAGTTTTAAATAACTCATTAACTTTGGCGTGCATATAATACGCAGTTTTCGCGTGCATATGATACGAAATTTGTTGGCTTACATATGATACGCATCTACCCCACAACCCTAAACCTATCCATCGCGTAGCAATAGCATATACACGCCAAAGTCCATTTTTGCGTATCAGTACCACGAGTTTTCGTTTTTATTTGGCGTACTATTTATACGCACTTTCATGAGATCGGGCTCATCAGACCGAGGTGAAGATCTAATCTAGATGGCTGCAGATGCGCTTACATAAACCGAGCATCAGATCAGCCGTGTTAATTGGTTAATTGATGAATGAGCGTGCGTCTGGCGTGTGGCGTGAGAGCGGATCGCTGGCGTGCGAGAGTGTGTTAGCGTGAGAGCTCAGCTGGGTTGGGGCTGAACACCAGGTTTTTCCAGTTTTTTTTTGTTCCCGAGCCTCTTTTTTTTGTTTTTGCTTTGTTTGAGCACGCATCAGCACACAAGTGTCCTGATCTCTGCAGAGATGCGAGGGTCTGTGACTCCTTCGGGATGGATTCCTGGGAGAGATTGGTGTAATCAGACTCTCGCTGCTGAGACTCAGACACAGATAGAGCACAGGCTGATGCTCAGGGTGACAGTATTTATTTGTTTGTGTGACCCGATTGATGATCTTCTCGATCTGTTTCTGCTGTTACCCAAGATCAATGTAAACCCATGACATTTGCTGTAAAAGTCTCCGAACTATATTGTGAAAAAAAATAAGCTTGCAACAATTGAGGGTTTTGCTGGATTGAACTTAATTTTACAGTAAAAACTGTATGTTTCTTTAACTGATATGTTAATTTTCAATCCAAAGTAATAAAATCTATTTATATATTTATAATATACTGATAAACATCATAATAAAACATGTAGTAACGTGTGTGTGTGTGTGTGTGTGTGTGTGTGTGTGTGT
>NW_015537954.1:860655-862014 GCF_001515605.1 Sinocyclocheilus anshuiensis
CATCCAGAGATCCCCGGCTCAAATTTTTAATTGTATTAAATGTCATGGATGAATATTTATCGTAGTAAATATATCGTATAGTAATCCACTATTTTGGGGTGGGGGTCAAAATGGCAATTTTCACCTGAGATTCAGAGCCAAATTACAGGAGGTTAAAAATGACTTCAGAAAGATGGCAGCATCATGTTTCTTTTACACAGAGATTGGTAGCTCTATTAGTAAAATCTGTTGACTTTAGCAATCTTTGCTGCATTATGTGCCAGTGGTGACCATTCAAAAATGGGGAAAGTTTTTTTCTCCAAAGTTTGCAGGCCTGTAACTCAAAAAATCTTAAAGATATCTTAATGCCCTTTTAGATATTGGGTCTTAACAAACTTCCCTTTTGGCATCTTTATTTTTAAGGCCCTAAATGGTTCGGTTCCAGACATAATGGAATTTCAATATGGCTCCAGGAGTAAATTGTTAAAATGTACACATTTTCAGTGGTCAAAAACCAAATGTTGGTCTTAACAAACTTCCCTTTTGGCATCTTTATTTTTAAGGCTCTATGTGGTTCAGTTCCAGAGATATTGTAGTTTTAATATGGCTCCAGGAGTAAATCATTAAATTGTACACATTTTCAGTGGATGAAAACCAAATATGGATCACTTAAAACATTTTTTAAAAAAGACTCTTATTTTCTTTTAAAGAGCAATGTCTGAAGAACAAATAATGTTTAAATTAGAAATGTATGAAAATGGAGAAAAAAACTTGAAAAGTACTCTTTCCCCATTTCTGAATGGTCACCACTGGCATATAATGCAACAAAGATTGTTCAAATCAACAGATTCATGGGCCGCAGTGACGTCACAGTCAGATCTTTTACCTGCATGAAAGGACGGCCAAATAAGTGAGATTGTGCATCATTTTTTGGCTTATGTGTGGTACGCACCACCCAGCAGAGAGAGACAGACATTCACATACAAGCTGAACAAGTCTGATTCTGCTCGGCTGGCATCTGTAATCCTGTCCTGTCTCACTCTGTAATTATCCTTTCCTCACTGTGCCACACTTTACATAAACACTTCCACAGCCGTGCAAGTGCATGAACAAACAATGCACATCTCACACACACACACACAGATTTACATAAACAGAGCTGCTCCGTCCAGAAACACACTCTCTGACACAGCTTTCTATCACATTGCGCACGATAAATATTGTTTGCTCTGTGATGAATTGCATATGATTCTCTCAGATGAAAGCATCTGCTAAATGCATAAATGTACATAATGCATAATGTAATTATACAGTTTGTAATGCAGCCATACGTGAAATTCAACTTGTCAACTTGTCGCCAGAAGCGTTTGTATTCATTAT
>NW_015537954.1:862024-862804 GCF_001515605.1 Sinocyclocheilus anshuiensis
GATGTATATATATATGAATACATACTGTACATATACATATTAAAAAACAAAAACTAATAAAAATTTTAAAAACAGCTAAATTATTACTACAACTTTAAAATTATAAGTTAAAATTATTTTTAAAAAATGCAGCAAAATTGCTAAAACTTGTCTAAAATCTAAATAAAATAAATAGACATTAAAAAACAAACTGATAAAAATAATAAAACAGAATTACTAAACGTTAATGAAATATATCCATTAAAACAAAAAATAATATAAAAGTAAGAAAGATGAAAAGGAAATATAAAGACATTAAAAAACTAATAAAAATTACAAAAAAAGCAACAAAATTACTAAAACTTTAAAATTAAAATAAAAAATACAGAGTTTAAACAAAAACTGATAAAAACAACAACAAAATGACTAAAACTTAAAAAAATTAATTAATTAAAAAAAAAAACCCGCTAATAAAACTAATACAAATAGGGAAAAAAGACAAATTAAAACCAGAAAATCTAAAAATGATAGCAAATCCATTGCAAGCATACATTAGAAATAAACACATGCATTGCTGCATTATAAATTGCATTTAGGCAAATGTAATTTCAGATTGCAGTGATTGTTTTGTGAAGTTTGCTTTCTGCTTTCCTCTGGATGTCACTAATGCAGTGAGCGTCCCGACCGCTGGATGCTGTGCAACAATTAATGCCATTTCTTGCTTTTGAGGTCAGTGTATTTGTGAGATGGCTGTTGTGTGTGTGTGTGTGTGTGTGTGTGTGTGTGTGTGTGTGTGTGTGT
>NW_015537954.1:862970-867419 GCF_001515605.1 Sinocyclocheilus anshuiensis
GTGTGTGTGTGTGTGTGTGTGTTTGTTTGTGTGAGTGTGTGAGTGTGTGAGAGAGTGTGTGTGTGTGGTGCGGCTCCAGTGCAGTCGTATTAGTTTCTGGTGTAGTTGTTGTTGTCACGCTTGAAGGATTTGCTTCCAGCACAGTTTATTTTACGGCGCTGGCCCGCTGCGCATCACCCTGTCGAGCAGGTTCGGGCTTGCACGTGTATCCACACTCTGTGTGTGTGTGTGTTTGTGTGTGTGTGTGAGTGAGTGTGTGCGTGAGTGTGTGTGAGAGAGTGTGTGTGGCAGAGCAGGCATGCATGTGTGTGTGTGTGTGTTCTCTCAGGGTCATCAGTGAAGGTGTGTGTTGGTCATCAAGTGTGGATCAGAACATTATGTTGCTTGATGGTTGCATGAAGCTCTTATCATCCGTGAGAGTGTGTGTGTGTGTGTGTGTGTGTGTGTGTGTGTGTGTGTGTGTGTGTGAGTGAGTGTGTGCGTGAGTGTGTGTGAGAGAGTGTGTGCGTGTGCGTGTGCGTGTACGTGAGTGTGTGTGTGTGTGTGTGTTTGTGTGTGTGTGTGGTGATATATTACCTTCTTTTGTGCAGGTGTGATAAAAGCTTTGGGGTGTGGAGATACGGATAGACCTGAGATAACATATCCTGCCTTAGCACGATATCGTTCTCTCTCTCTCTCTCTCTCTCTCTCTTTGTGTGTCTCTCTCTCTCTCTTTGTCTCTCTCTCTCTCTTTGTCTCTCTCTCTCTCTTTGTGTGTCTCTCTCTCTCTCTCTCTCTCTCTCTCTCTTTGTGTGTCTCTCTCTCTCTCTTTGTCTCTCTCTCTCTCTTTGTCTCTCTCTCTCTCTTTGTCTCTCTCTCTCTCTATGTCTCTCTCTCTCTATGTCTCTCTCTCTCTCTCTATGTCTCTCTCTCTCTCTTTGTCTCTCTCTCTCTGTTATGTCATCTCACTGTTTGTCCTGCTTTCAGGTGTTAAAACTGTGTCAGTGAGAATAAACCTCTGATTCAGTTCTTCATTCATTCACGCTCGTGTCAGCTGAACTCCATCTGAAACGTGTTGCTCATTCTTTTATAATTATGATGATTTGACTTTACAATAAGCTCCCATTAGTAATGCATCTTTGTTAATGTTAGTTCATAAAAATACAGCTGGTCATTGTTAGTTCATGTCAGCTCAGGTCCATTAAATAATACTGACAGATACAGTACATCTTTTGATTTTAATATTGCATTAGTAAATTCTGAAATTAATATAAACTGCTTTAGTTCATCAGTTTAGTTTGTGTTATCTAGTGCAGTTAACTAAAGAAACCTTACTTTAGAGTTACCGTTATAATGTGTTCAGTTCTGAGATACTTTATTCATTCATACATGTATTTATTTCAAATGGTTTGTAAAGTTGGTTAGAAATTGTGTAGATGTTCATAGAATTGCTGAACAGTTACAAGGCCTAAAATATGCATTAATGTCAATTTTAACCTAAAATTATGATTGAATAAAAGTCTCAGCTATTAAATATTGTGTTTACACGTCCGGTCAAAGGTGTGGCCTGAATTTATGTCATGTTGAAACAAATTGAAATTGTGATTATATATGAACCAGGGTTATTATATAAAACCATATTAAACCATAGTTTTATTAACAGTATATATAATCAGCTAGTTGACAAGGCAACATTTCTCATTTGATTTAGTTTAACTTCATGTACTAAAACTGAATTTAAATAATAAAAATATAGGCCTATAGACATAAATAAAATTAAAAAATAAATAATAATAATAAAAATGACAAAAAACTAAAACTTTAAACTAAATTGTAAAAGTAATTGTTTTTTTAATGTTTGTGAATAAAAAACAGAAAAAAGGCAGCACACCTAAGCTCCAAAAATACATACATTTAATAACAGACTATTGAGTTTATGTATTCTTGGAGCCTAGGTGTATCAACTTTTTTGTTCTGATTTCATAATCAATTTTTTTGTGGCGAAGCCTGTTTGAGAGCATTTCCAGTGATCTGCATGCTTTTGTTTTTTTATGTTTGCAATTCATTTTACATCTGTAGGTGTGACATATTTCCAAATAAAACAGAATATTAAATGAGAAAAATATATATTTTATCCATGAGTGATTACAGAGACATGGACTTTTCTCTAGAATAACGTTACTGATGAGTCAATAAAACCAGGAACTGGAGTCTTAATCGAGTCTTCAGTGTTTTTTAATTAAAGCTGCATCATGTCTGTGTTGTTCAGATTCAGGTCGTCTGCTGGTCTCTTCTTGGTATGAAAAATAATAATTATGGTAAAAATAACGTTAAAATTATTAATGCATTTAATGCACGGCCCTGTCCAGACCTGTATGCCATACATTGATGCAGTGTTTCATTACTGAACGAATCTGTGGTTTTGAAAGAATCGAGTGAGTCAATGATTCAGAGACTCATTCACAAAGACAGTCACTTGCTTCGTTTCTGAATGAATCAGTGGTTTTGAACGAATCGAGTGAGTCAATGATTCAGAGACTCATTCACAAAGACAGTCACTTGCTTCGTTTCTGAATGAATCAGTGGTTTTGAACGAATCGAGTGAGTCAATGATTCAGAGACTCATTCACAAAGACAGTCACTTGCTTCGTTTCTGAATGAATCAGTGGTTTTGAACGAATCGAGTGAGTCAATGATTCAGAGACTCATTCACAAAGACAGTCACTTGCTTCGTTTCTGAATGAATCAGTGGTTTTGAACGAATCGAGTGAGTCAATGATTCAGAGACTCATTCACAAAGACAGTCACTTGCTTCGTTTCTGAATGAATCAGTTGAACGAATTATTCAATGACTCTTTAAGACAGTCACTTGCTTCGTTTCTGAATGAATCAGTGGTTTTGAACGAATCGAGTGAGTCAATGATTCAGAGACTCATTCACAAAGACAGTCACTTGCTTCGTGTCTGAATGAATCAGTTGAATGAATGACTCAATGACTCATTAAGACTTTAATTTCATATTAATTGATTTTTGAAATCATTTCATATTTCAGTATTATTAAAAAAACATTAATACCATTTATTATCATTACTTATGCAACTTTTTGTAATGTCTATTCAATGCTTTTCTCGTTTAACAAAACATGATTTAAAATATATTTTGGGTTTGATTTATCATTAAAAAATGTAATCCCTCCACAGCCCTAATATTTATATAATTCATGTCATAATTAAATGATATAAATATAATTAATATATTTATATAGTTAAATGCTCTATAATTGAACAGCATTATGTATGCAAGTACTGTAAGATGAAATGTGACTTTTCTGAGAGGTTTTCTGGTTGTATTATGTTGTGCGTGTGGTTTAAACAAGTTAACCCTCTGGGGTTGTGCTTTTTTCAGTTGCTTATATTAATGGCTACAGTCTAATAACACTGTAATTAGCACAAACTGCTGTAATAATATGTGAGCAGCATGCATGTACGTGATTGTGTTTTTTGAGAGAACTACGTGTTTATGCGTGCTTAGTGAAAATCTACAATTTTGAAGTCACTGAAATAAGGCCATAAAACACCTACAGAACATTTGTTCACAAGGCTTTTGAGAACTGGATCTTCATCACATCATCACAAAATTGTTTACTCGCTCACAGAAAACAATATATTGATATAAGACACTTTGTGTTTAATGGAATGAGTCTCTTGAGGATCTGCTGTGTGTCCATGCTTCTTCATTATTACAGTGATGCTCTGTCGCTCTCTGCTGGCCTCACAAACCACACAAACACCTGTTTTCACTCTTTTATTTAAAGGTCCCATATTGTACACTTTTCTGGAGTTTTATTTGAGGTTTTGATGTCCTTAAGAATATATATTTGCGGTATAAGTACCAAAAACTATCTCAATATATTTTTACAGCTCCTCTCTCAGGAGCTCTGCAAAGAACAGGTCGATTTTGGTCTGTCTAATTAATATTCATGAGCCTCTCTTCTGATTGGCCTGTTGTTTTCTGAGTGACGCACGGCCAGGCCATAATATTCATGAGCCTCTCTTCTGATTGGCCTGTTGTTTTCTGAGTGACGCACGGCCAGACCAACCACAGGTAACTAGGGTCAGCGACGTCCCAGCGCTAGCTGGAGGCGGCCTATTCAAACCAGCGCAGATTCGGCTACATAAGGAGCTTAAAATATCATCTTGTTGTGATGTTGGGTGCCAGAATCGACGTAATACAGCCTCAAATTAGAAATCTGATCGCATATCTGCTGCCACTGCCAGACAAAAAACCGATGACAGCTGTGGCTAAACGCGATAAAACGAGCAGACTGAACAGAAGCGATCGTCAAAAATGCTCACGTTTGCAGCGCACACTTCTTATCAGAAAAGGTTCAATAAAGTATTGTCTTTTGTTGTTATGGGCGCGTCTACAGATTTCTTGCCATATGTCTATGTTTCTTGCATCTCACGACTA
>NW_015537954.1:873720-881087 GCF_001515605.1 Sinocyclocheilus anshuiensis
TGTAGTTCTGACGTCAACTTTTTACGGAAGTCACAACGGTTCGTGAAAAATCACAGCTACTTTAAGCAGGCTGTGTGCATTTTACTGTGGACTGACTGTTTTGAAACTTATATGGTAGTTAAATAGCCCCTAGACCTCAGTTATCATGAAAAAAGCTGGGAAGTTTCAGTTTTGACAATATGGGACCTTTAAGGTATTTGTGCTGTAACTGACCCATCTTCTTCTTGTCCGAATGTGGGTTTAAAACAGTGAGTGTCAGTATATTAAATTAGTTAACCACTCACACATTTTATAATTCCAGAAAATTAAAAAAACTGCATGTTCTTCAATAAAAGCTATAGTTATTGAGTGGGGAAATATGAAAAGAGTGATGATTTCAGTTCTGATAGATTAAGATAATACAGAAAATAAATAAATGTAGCCTATGCATGTATGTCACAATGCAAAAAAAGTCCAGAATGTCTTATTTCTTTTGATTTGGGGGTGAAATTATAACCTTGACATTATCACACAGAACTCAGTGTTACTGATATTTCACATGCACTGTAATGAAAAGAGTATTTTTGATGTAAGATGTAAGAAGACCCTCACTGAGAATCAGCACGCTTTAATGTGCCAGAAAACATTATATTTATTCATGAAGTTCGAGGTTTGTGTTTTGCTGAACTCCATCACCAGGTTTAATAAGAATCATTTCATATCAGAATCAGAATCAGAAAGAGCTTTATTGCCAAGTATGTTTGCACATACAAGGAATTTGTTATAGTGTCACGAGCTTCCAGTACACGGAGACAACAACAACACACAGATAATAAAAATGAGATGTGAATAAAATACAGGTCTTCAGCAAGTTGTTGATTGGCCTCAGTGCTCAGACATCATATCTATGTCTATTCAAATATATTTAAGCAGACATTGAGTATTTTTGTTCTGCTTTATCGTGAGAATAAAGACACTCCTGTATTAGTTTTGTGCTGAAGTCGATTGATTCATCAGCGGAGAATCACTTTGAGTCTCAGAGTTTCTTTCTTTGTGAATAAATTCTATTTTGCAGTTATTTTCAGACCCATTCAGGTTTCAAAACTTCTCAAGCGTCTCTGAATCAGGATTTCAGTGGAACGCTTGATCAAAGTCATCAGGTCTTTAATAATGTTCTCAAACCAGTAGCACAGAAACATCATTTATACATTGTTCAGGGAACTTTGTTTCTGAAACAGTTTGTAACTGAACTCATTTGTAAGTCGCTTTGGATAAAAGCGTCTGCTGAATGACCAAATGTAGCCTTTTTTTCAGAACGTTCAGAAAAAAACATTCAAAAGTAACGTTCCCATAATGTTAGCAAAATGATCAAATGGAATGTTTCTTTAATAGTTGCATAACCAGAAATAAACTGGACATTTGAACGTTCACAACGTTTACAAATAGCGTTTTTATAACTTAATGAGAACGTTGGCAAAACGTTTTAGAACATGTTTGTTAGCTGGACTATAATCACAGTTGATTTCAAGCGTTTTCATTGTTGTTGTTGTTTGGGAAAGTTGAAAAAAAATGCAGTTAAAAAATAATAAATGCCTGTTTCTGGACCAATATGGTCTTTGGTGGTCTGGTCTGAATCGGTGTGTATTTATTTATTTATTGTGATCTTGACTTCACTTCTGTTCTTTAACTCCTGAACTGCTTGGTTTCTATCGCAGAGTCGCGCTGCTGTTCCTCTCTGTCACCAGCAGGGGTCGCAAACATCTCGAACGTCAATCTGTGATCAAACCTTTCATTTTATTGAGAGGCCACTCGAACTTTGACACGCTGCATTACTGAACTCCATCATGTGCTGAAAGTTATCGATTTCTATTCAGACGTGAAGCGTTTCAGCGACGCCGCGGTGTGGCGTGGAGCTTTGGCGCATGCGCACTGCGCAGAGGCGGCGCTGGAGCCCAAGAGCGTTTGGAGAGTCGAGCGATTCCACTTCAGCGCTACTTCCGCGTTCGGTCAACACCACGTGACCAATCAGCCGCTTATTTGAATTAATATGTAGTTATCTCATATTAAGTAATTAGTAGAAAATGTTTAGAGTTAAGAATGAGAATGATTTAAAGTTTATTTGAGACTCGGATTCAGAGTTATTTATTCAGTGAAGTTTCAGATCAGATTGTAAGTACAGCCACAGCATTATAACATTATATTAAACAGAAATACTATTAAATCAATACGAATATCTAATCAAATGTTTAAAAATATGAATACATTATAGTAAGCATGCAAGACGAAGTAAACAAATAAATACAATTTATTCACAGGTTGTTTTGTTATGAATGTAAAACGCTTTCTACATAATACATAATTGAGTTTATTACTTTCTGAAATAAATTATTTAATTGTTTAATTCAAAAAATGACGTCACTGTGTCATATAGAGCTAAATGAGAGATGATGATGATGGATATATGAAATATAAATAATGCAGATTACAGCCAGGGCATACAAAAATTAATTTTACATTAAATAAGTAACTTAAATTAATTTTTGACTTGTTTTATAGCTCTCTTATTTTTCAGATTGTGTAGGCCTACTGTTGGATTTCTTGTTTTGGGGAAAAAGTGGAAGTTTGTACTTACAATATTTTTTGTGTATTTGATTTGTGACATTAAAGGCAAAGTAAACAATTAGACTTAACATTAAAAACTGATAAGAAGGACAGCTCCAAAATAAAGGAAATATGGTTTTAAAATGTACAGCACATGATACATTAAAAAAAATAAAAATTTTAAATCTTACTTTCATATTTGTGAATAATGATATTTCTTTGATTTAGTTTGTTTATGGGACAATTTCCAGATTTTCTTTCATACATGTCCTGCAAGTTGCAGATATAATAGTATTTCCTATAGTAATCCACTGGGCGGATTACCACATCTAATTATTAATTAAATAAATATAAACGATTACGCCTGCATTTTTGCACAAAAAAAAAAAAAAAAAACGCGTCTCACGCGTGACGTCACTAGAGCTGCAGCGAACCGGAGTGGAAGCGCTAGAATCTCGAGCGCAGCGACATTTTCATCTCATTTCATTTCCTCTTCTTCCACAGGCCCAAATAGCACTGTCTGATCTCAAACCCACAACAACTGCATGCTCGGAACAACCCGGAGCCCAAACCCTCAGAAGAGAAGCAGACGCTCATGCGCGATATTCGCTGGGTGAGTCTCCGTTCATCGACGCGTTTAATGCATCTATAATCATCCGATCGCGTTTCACATTGATTATTGACCGATTGCTGTCAGCTGATCGCCTGTGTTCTCCCTTCAGCCCGTTGTGTGTTTGTGCTCATGCATTAGTGATTTCACACACACACTGCATTTCTGCCGCTTGCATGTGAAGTTCCAGATGCGTGAAATAAAGCTGCTGATCACAGGTGATGTGCATGTGGAGTTTGCAGGCGTAGTTCTCTCAGCATCTCACATCACAAATGCATTCATCTGTATTTATCATGCACGGCTCATTTGCATAAAAACATACAGCTGAAGCTCTGATTTCTCTTCTTCTGGAGCTGATGTTGGTGTTGCATCTGCTTTACTTTGGATGATGGCATTCATCGTTTGCTGTAGTACACATTTCTGAATGATTGTTATATATACAGCATGGAATTTCCATGCAAAATTATATTCGCATTATTTTACACTAGCATCTGTCCAGAAAACATGGTAGTATTATGATATGCCGTTTATAATGTTGCCATATTATAGTAGGGTTCATTCATTCCATTGATTTCAATGGCGAAAAGTGCCTCAGTTTACTAGAATTTTCCCTAAATAAACCAAAAAACCTGATGTAACCATATCTATACAATGTTTATATGCCATGATATTTGCATTGCACTCCATGATACTGTACAGAATACCCTGGAAATGCCATAGTCCCATGTTTAGTGTGCTGACGATGCAAACGAGGTGAGGAGATCCGGCCTCAGGAGTTTAAAGAGCCAGACAGCAGCATGCAAAGAGACCGTCTGTTGCGTCTGTGAGTGCCAAGATACCCGATCCGGATGAGCAGGAGGATTCTGGGACCAGCTTTTGGAAACGCACACGTCTGATTGCAGACACTTGCTCATTCAGCAGGGTTTCCACAGCCTTGCCAAACCAAAGCATGCTTTTTTTAAGGCTTGGAAAACATGCATATTTAAGGCAAGACACTACAGGTGAATGGAGCAGAGATATTAGCCTAACTAATGCTTTCCTCAGTAGAAGGTATGTGTTTTGAATGTTTTCTTTCCACTGGTCTGAAAAGACATGTTATGGAAGCAAAATAGACCTCAAAACACAAAATTGACCAGTGCATGAAAAAACACTAGTTTTGCCTGTAGTTTCTGGCTTTAAAAGACATGGAAGTTTCTGTAATATATATATATATATATATATATATATACACACTTGTCAACATTTGAAGTGGATCAAAACCTTTCATCAAAGTTGTCCTAAAACCAAAATGCATTCTTGTCTTAGAACAACTTTGATCAACATTTGAAGTGGGTCAAAACCTTTCATCAAAGTTAACCTAAAACCAAAATGTGTTCTTGTCTTAAGACAACTTTGATGAACTTTTTTGATCCACTTCAAATGTTGACTACTGTAGTGGGTCATGTAGAAATGTCTGGTTTGTAAGTGTAATCTATATACAGATGGATTGATTTGAGTTGTTATCGCAGGAATCATGAGTGTGGAAACTCTATGATCTGTGGATCTGATCACTGTTTTGTGAGGAACATCTGAGATGCGTTTGAAAGCAAGAGTCTTTTGAGTTTTGTCAGTGCCAGTGTCTTTCGTCGTCTCATCATCAGAAACATGTTTCTTTTGATGGTTCTGCTCTGTTCGAGGAGCTCCAGTGTTTTCAGAGGGACTCAGCTGATGTCGAGTTCATTGATTGAACTCCATTAGTGTGCGTTCGAACCCCTGCGGCCTTCAGCGCTCCGTGTGATTGACAGGTGGATCCCAGCAGGCCGGTTCAGTCGGATCTGGTCTGTTTGGTTCATTGACGTGCCGTCACCTTTCCGTTTTGCTGCTTAAAGCAGCCGTGGAACGTTAAATCGCACTTCAGATCTCTCAAAGGTGTTTACTTTTAGATGCAAAACAAGAAAGCGTTTGTGCATCCTTCTTTGCAAGTTCAAACAATAAATGTCAAGATGAATGTTACTTTGTAGAATTTTCATTTTGCATTCATGCAAAGATGACAGAAAATTTATTCCGTTAAATTGCAATTAAAAATCTATAAAGTGCAATAAAACAAACACTTAAAGAGTATTTTGGATGTTTTATTTCCATTAGTCTGAAAAAGACATGTTATGGAAGCAAATACACCTCAAAACTCAAAATTGGTGCATATTTTAAAAAGACAACACTGGGTTTGCCTGTATTTGTAATTCCATCCATCCATCCATCCATCCATCCTTCCGGCCTTCCTTCCTTCCGGCCTTCCTTCCTTCCGGCCTTCCTTCCTTCCGGCCTTCCTTCCTTCCGGCCTTCCTTCCTTCCGGCCTTCCTTCCTTCCGGCCTTCCTTCCTTCCGGCCTTCCTTCCTTCCGGCCTTCCTTCCTTCCGGCCTTCCTTCCTTCCGGCCTTCCTTCCTTCCGGCCTTCCTTCCTTCCGGCCTTCCTTCCTTCCGGCCTTCCTTCCTTCCGGCCTTCCTTCCTTCCGGCCTTCCTTCCTTCCGGCCTTCCTTCCTTCCGGCCTTCCTTCCTTCCGGCCTTCCTTCCTTCCGGCCTTCCTTCCTTCCGGCCTTCCTTCCTTCCGGCCTTCCTTCCTTCCGGCCTTCCTTCCTTCCGGCCTTCCTTCCTTCCGGCCTTCCTTCCTTCCGGCCTTCCTTCCTTCCGGCCTTCCTTCCTTCCGGCCTTCCTTCCTTCCGGCCTTCCTTCCTTCCGGCCTTCCTTCCTTCCGGCCTTCCTTCCTTCCGGCCTTCCTTCCTTCCGGCCTTCCTTCCTTCCGGCCTTCCTTCCTTCCGGCCTTCCTTCCTTCCGGCCTTCCTTCCTTCCGGCCTTCCTTCCTTCCGGCCTTCCTTCCTTCCGGCCTTCCTTCCTTCCGGCCTTCCTTCCTTCCGGCCTTCCTTCCTTCCGGCCTTCCTTCCTTCCGGCCTTCCTTCCTTCCGGCCTTCCTTCCTTCCGGCCTTCCTTCCTTCCGGCCTTCCTTCCTTCCGGCCTTCCTTCCTTCCGGCCTTCCTTCCTTCCGGCCTTCCTTCCTTCCTTCCTTCCGGCCTTCCTTCCTTCCGGCCTTCCGTCAGTATAGATGTAGAGTGTTTTAAAACGAAATATTCAGAATTCATTCGGATTAATGTGAGATCTTAAAAATAAAGGATGCAAAAGGTGGTTTTCACAGAAATGCCTTAAAAGAACCATTTTAGGCTCCTCAAAGAGTCTTCAATGAAATAACTTTGTGTGAAGAACTTATAAATAATCACAAGAGCCTTTTGTTCCAATGAAAAGAATCGATGGATGTTAAAGGTTCTTCATGCAGCCATCGATGCCAATAAAGAAGTTTTATTTTTAAGAGCCTGAAAGATACAGAGACTTTAAACATAATGAAGAAAAGTGATGTTAGTGAAGAGAAAAGTTCCTGCGGTGTTATTTTTACCATTATGAGAGTGACTTCATTGAAGCTCAGAGCAGATTCAGAGCTTCCAGTGGATTTGAGGGACGTTTTGTTGTTGTGGACTTTGGAGCTCTTGTGCTGTATTGTTCAGGTGATCGTGTTAAATCTGTGCTGATGCTGAGGAGATTTAACACTGACTTCACTGTTGAATGCCTGAGGGGTTCAGGTTTGGTCTCAGGACAGGTTTTGTTCATTGTGGTCCGTGTCGTGAGCTGATGATGTTCTTCACACAGGATTATTGTGGTCTGTAATCATATAAACATCTGCAGAGATGCGTCAGAAACACGCTCTCAGCCTTTATAAATCCAGAGACCGTATTCAAAAACATATCTGCGTTGATATGTACCTCTGGTTCTTCTGTTGTAATAAAAATGAATAAACTTAAAAAGAAATGCCACTTTAATGGCCTACATCTTAATTTTTAGTGTGGTTCTTGTTTTTGTGTTCTGTTTTTAGCATTTTGAGATACTGTTAATATAACTAAATGGAAATAAGTTTAAGAATTATTCCCTAGTTGAGAACCAATGCAGATCATCACAAACAGAGTCTCATCATGCTTAACATTCTGCATTGCATCCACCGTCTTTGCTAATAGAGTTTCCTTAAACGTTTGTGCCATTGAACCAAATTCAGCTCAACTGTTATTAATATGTAAAGTGTGTAACTAGGCCTGGGTGATAAAACAGTATCGATATTTATCGACGGTACACCTTCTTCGATAACGATAGAAAAAAATG
>NW_015537954.1:881720-888361 GCF_001515605.1 Sinocyclocheilus anshuiensis
TGATGCTGTTTTGTTCATAATTGTTTATGCAATTTACGAAATTATATTTGATTTATATGAGTTAATTTAGATGTAATGCACGTTTTTATAGAGTTACTTCCTTGCGTTGACAATTTAAATGCGCTGCATTATTTTGCTCATTGCGCCCTCCTGTGGCCTCGGGAGACAAGACAAAAGTTTCCTTAAGATCTCTTTAATCTGCATATAAAACATTAGAAATGAGATGTTTAATTTTATTTTGTGTTTGATTGTTAAAACAAAAAATATTTGTTGTTTGTCTCAATAAATTGGGTTAATTAAAAAATACAGTGGTTAAATAAAAAAAATAAAAAAGTATATTGCTCTTTGTTTTAAAAAAGGTTATAAAAAATGTCAATAATTATCGATACCAAACGATATGAAACATTATATCGTTGATACATTTTTTAGCTATATCGCCCAGCCCTATGTGTAACTAATTATAACTAATTGTTTGTCAAGATTCTCTACAAACTGTTGCTCCAGAATAAGAGAAAAACTGTAGAGGAAGACGGTTAACACTAATGTCCGCTATAGCATCTATATTTGTATTTATATTTATGCATTTGACAAATACTTGCATTGCATTGAAGGCACACATGTGACCAGTTCATGCATTCCCTGGGAATCGAACCCATGACCCTGGTGTTGCTTTCCACGCTCTACAGGAATGAGTGGCATGTTTATATGTTTCTGACACGTGAAATGCAGATTGAAGCTGGACTTGTGTTCACATGTTTGTATATTATACTATACTCCACTAACAGAAAGCAAAGTGGTGCCGTGTCATTTGTTGGAGTATATAGGTGAGATTCTGTCAGTTATTGGGCGAGTGAGTGTTTTGGGATTGATTTTCCCAACGCTGTGAGAGATTTTCTCGTGTCTTGAGTTTTTGGGTCGCTCATCTACATCGTGCCGAACCGTGCGTGAATGAAGCACGGAGCAGGAGTCAGATTTTATTTATCACGTGAGAGTGAGTCAAGCTGACTGACAAGAGTGAGGTGAGAAAGACAAGACGATGGCAGAAGATTGTTTAGAAAGGAAATGCAAAGGATTGCCGCTAATTTGAAAGTGAAAGTAAAACGCGCACGGCGCTTTTTCAAGCTATTTGAAAGCCAAGAAATCCGAGGAAAAGAAGGAAAACTCAAACGAACAATTGCTTGACGCCGCCGCTAATTTGAAAGTGAAAGTAAAATGCGGCACGGCACTTTTACAAGCCATTTGAAAGCGAAGAAAAGAGGGAAACTCAAACGAACTAAGATCAGTTCCAGATGGCCCAGATCAGAGTATCGCCAGCATCCTGCTGCTGAGATAAGATACGAATTACTGCGATCAGAGGTCACATTTTATGTATATAGCACTTTACACAATGCACATTACTTCAGAGCAGATTTACTTATTTACAGAGTTGGGTAGATTACTTATAAATTGTAATTGGTTACTGATTCCAAATGACATGACACAAATTTTAGTTAGTAACGTAATCCAAATACATTACATTTTAGGTAATTTAATCTGACTGCTTTGGTTACTTTTGGATTGCTTTTGACCAAATTTGTTTACCACATTGATTTTAAATTAATAGGGTAATCTTGTACCATATTGATGAAAGATTGTATTTGTTTGCATGGCATGTGACCATATTGTCAGTAGTTGATACAATAATGAAATGTTCAGAAACATTTCTTAAAACTGATTTCTGTAAATCCAGTGGTTAAATGCTGTGTGTGCCGTCTCAATTTTCTGTGTAATTACAGCCACCGGACTAGTCTGTGTGTGAATGTCCACAAATCTAGAAGACTTTCTAAATGTATAAGCAGTAGCCAGTTTAAGAATGGGAAAGATTTAAGGAGGAATTGGGTAGAATCAATAAATTATGAATAATTTATTGCTATTGTGTAAATAATCATTTAATCAATAAAAAGTAACTGTAATCTGATTACTGAATATAATCTAATAACAAGTACATAATTTTAAGAATCTGGTAACGTAATCCAGATTACATGTAATCAGTTATTGCCACCTCTGCTTATTTATTTTAGGTGTAGAGATGTATTATAGTACAATATTTAGATGTATTTTATGGTGCTGAATGATAAACATAATCATGCAGCGTGATATTTACTCATTGCATTGCACTTCACATGTGCACAAACATGTTATTAGCATGTGCAAACAGCAGTGTTTTGTTGGCTATTTATTGATTGGTACATCAGTGTTGTGGCAGACGGCCATGTGTCTGCTTCTGCGCGCGCGTGTGTGTGCGTGTGTGTGTGTGCGTGTGTGTGTGTGTGTGTGTGTGTGTGTGTGTGTGTGTGTGTGTGTGTGTGTGTGTGTGTGTGAGAGAGTGTTTGTGTGAGTGAGCGAGTGTGTGTGTGTGTGCGTCGAGTAGAATAGCAGCATTGTGGCCTGATGACAACCGTACTGCTCTGGATAGAGTCTTCAGTCACACACACACTCACTCACACACATGTTACACCCGCTCACACACGTTACACCCGGTCACACACTCACACACACACACTCGCTCACACACACATACTCACTCACAAGCACACACACTCGCTCACACAAACACATACATACACACACACACACACACACACACACACACTTGCTCACACACACACACACTCGCTCACAAACACACACTCTCACTCACACACACACACAAACACTCTCTCACACACACACTCGCTCACTCAGTGTTTTTTTTTCAGCAGAAATGCTGTTGCATGATGAGTTTCTTCACTACTTTCATTCACATTGTTTTAATGAATGAACGGGAAAATCAGCATTCACTCGCCCTCATGTTCAAACCTGTATGATTTTCTTTCTTCTAATCACCAAAGAAGATATTTCACCTCAGTGTTTTGCTCATACGGTGGAATTGTTTTAATGTTCTTGAAAATATCTTCTTTTGTCTTCGACAGAAGAAAGTGAGAAAGTGTTTCAGGTTTGGAATGTGAACACTGATTTCTGGCTGAACCGTCTCTTTTATAAGAAACGGCAGTAAATGCAGGGAAGAAGGGGAAATTCGCTTTCAGTCATTTTGCATGTTGTGTTAATGAGAAATGATTATTAAAATCTAAAACATCTGTTTTTTTATATAATGTTCAAGAAGCAGCATGCGTACAAATATAAAGTTATGAATATAGATGATTTTATGTATACATCCTCATCTGCACAAAAAACAGATGATCAATTATGCTAATTGTCTTACATTTGATTAGTCACATACAAATGGCACAAAAGTTATTTATGATTAATATCATAACACACTTTGTTTTTCATAATTTTTTCAAAATGTTCAAATAAATTCCTGGTTTAAATGAAAAGAAAGCCCAGTTTTAATTGTTGATCTTTATTTTTTTTTTTTTATTATCTGTTGCAGTACATTTAAATGTGCTCTATTATGTTAATTCCATTCCTTTGTAATGTTCGAAGAACAGCATGAACATATTTTCAAACATGTAGTTATGAATATTTGTTATCAAATTAATATAGAAATGCCCATCGCTGTGATTCAGGATCAATTTTGCATTCAAGTCACATTTATGTCTATAAAGCATTATACAAATACAGATTGTTTCAAAGCAACTTCACAGTAATAAACAGGAAAACAGCAGTTAATATTGCATATCTAATTATGAAACTAATTTGATTTTAGCAGGAAAACAGCTCTACAGAAGAGAGTAATTATTCAGATCAGTTCAGTTCAGTGCTCGTTCAATTCAGTTTTATAATAGTGTCAGTGTTGCATCAATTAGAATCACCTGTTTGTGCTGGTTTTGTCTTGGTTTTGCACAGATTTTGTTCTGGTTTCTTGCTGATTTCATTCTGATTTTGTGCTGATTTCGTTCTGGTTTCTTACTGGTTTTATGCTGGATGTGTGCTGGTTGTGCACTGTTTTTTTTTTTTTTACCATTTTGTGTTGGTTTTGCACTGATTTTGTGCTGATTTCATGTGCTGATTTCGTTTTGATTTTGTTCTGTTTTCTTACTGGTTTTATGCTGGATGTGTGCTGGTTTTGCACTTTTTTTTTTACTATTGTGCTGGTTTTTTGTTGGTTTTGCACAGATTTTGTGCTGATTTCGTTCTGAGTTTGTGCTGGTTTTTTGTTGGTTTTGCACAGATTTTGTGCTGATTTCGTTCTGAGTTTGTGCTGGTTTTTTGTTGGTTTTGCACAGATTTTGTGCTGATTTCGTTCTGAGTTTGTGCTGGTTTTTTGTTGGTTTTGCACAGATTTTGTGCTGATTTCGTTCTGATTTTGTGCTGGTTTGGTACTGGTTTTATTGGTTATGCACTGGTTTTGCACTAGTTTTGTGTTGATTTTGTGGTTTGTGTGTCTCTGTATGGCGTTCTTGTGTTTCTGATCTCTGTAATCAGTCAGAGTGTGAACAGACAGGAAGCAGAAGTCATCCTGAGGTCCTCTAGGGATCGTCACAGGTGTGTGAACAGGAAGTAGAATCATGAGCACCTGCACTAAAAGCGTCAGTGTTGCGGTCAGTGTTTTATTTCCAGCGATGATGTCATGATCTGCGCTCATTTGCATGGGCGGTTCTCGTATTTTCGCTCACACTGAAGCGTGTTCATGCAGAGCTGCTCTATTCAAATGTCCTGAGATGATCCAGCCGTTCATTTGACTTAATCAGCTGAAGATAACGGTCCGTGACTGACTGCTGAAGGTCACTTCTGTCTCTCACCTGATGGACGTGTTTCTTTTCTTGAATGTCTATGCAGTGAAGGTTGAGTGTTGTAGTTTCTCCGCTGACTCTTCATGTGTACGCTGAAGTTTGCCATCATCTCGTGTTTAAACATGTCCAAGCTGCTGCGTTTGAGAGAAACGGGCTCGCTTTTGAGTCTCACAGTTAAAAGGCAAACAGATTGGGATTGATTTTGTCCTGTGAGTTTGTGATGAAGTGACCGAGTCGTGGATCTCGGGAGCTGATTGACTCATGTATCTGAGACCCATCCTGATGCTTTTAGATGTTTGCTGGGTCTCTCTGGGTTCTGCAGTTTGATAATTATTTGTGTTGGGGTTTAAAGGGATGGTTTGCTTAAAAATTAACATTTGCAAAAAAGGTCCTCACCCTCAGGCCGTTCAAGATCAGGATGAGTTTGTTTCTTCATCAGGTTTGTAGAAATGTAGCACTGCATCAGTGTCTCAGCAATGATGCTCAGCAGTGAATGGGTGCCGTCAGAATGAGAGCTGATGAAGAAACAAACTCATCCTAATCTTGGATGAATTGAGGGTGAGTGCATTTTATTTTTAGGTGAACTATTCCTTTAACTGGAGATCTCCGATCTGCTTTATTAGATGGTTTTCATGCAGATTGTGAGACTATCCTCCATCTCCAGTGTCATGGCTTTATTCGAAGCCTCTCAGGACGGAGAAACCGATACCTTCTCTGACCTTCTTGGGTTTCATCTTTAACCTTGATGCACCAGTTTCGATGTTGATAATCCAGTCTGAGTGTCTGATCTTTATCGTGTTTTGCTGCGAGTGTCTCAGAGCTTGAATGCGTGATCTTTGCACGGCTTCTTGCAGCTGAAATTTCTTCCTGTGAGTCAGTGGGAAATGAGAAACAGCGTTTTCTCAGAGTAAAGGTGGCATCTGTCTGTGAAATAAGAACACAAGCACCATAATGTGCATAATTAGTTTGAGGATCATTCCTGTTGTCTCAGTGTTTGGGTCAGTGGACATCATATCAGGCTTTCTTTTGCATGTCTATCTTAGTTATTAATAAATAAGTTATATAGTTATTTATATAAGTATAAACCATATTTTTGTAATAATTTACATTATACGTTATTCCAAAAAATATTTTAACATGAACTTATATTTTGGGGGCATTGTAGTGAAAACCTTTGCATTTCTGTATATTGAAATAATTTTAGTTATTATCATTATCCTATTTTGTTTGTTTGTATATTATGTTTTAATATTGTTATTATTATTAAGTGTGCAGTCCTACTTTTGATTTATTCATCCAAATTGTGCTAAATTCGTGGCATTCCGTGTTATACAGTAAATGTAATTTTTCTGACACGATTAGGTGATCGTGTCTCATTGTGTAAATCACCAAGTCTGGTGTAGTTTTAATAACACTTTCACATTAAACCAACATTCATAATAAAGACGTGTTCGAGTGCGACCCAAACTAATGTGTAGCTGCTCACTGGAAACACAGGTGTAGGAATCTGAGTGTGTGCGTGTGTGCGTGTGTGAATATTGTAGCTTGTTGTAAAAGCAGAAAACAAAATTACTAAACTTTAATTAAATTAAAATAAAAATGGAAGATATAAAATAAAAACAGTTTCAAATATTTATAAAAAACTATAATAGTATCTCAGCTCTAATAGATACTATAATAGATGCTAAAATAACACTGATCCACACACACACACACTCGTTGTCGTCTCTTTAATTATTGGTTTCTCTAATCTCTCTTTCATTCTGCATCTGCTCTTTATTTCGCAGCTCAATAGATGATTTTCTCCTCGTGTCTATTTAGGGAAATCCTCTGCGCCCTTTCTCTACCTTTCTCTCTCTATCACAGAGATGCTGTAATGTATGCCAGCACACACACACACTCACTCTCTCTCACACACACACACAC
>NW_015537954.1:890177-890405 GCF_001515605.1 Sinocyclocheilus anshuiensis
CACACACTCTCTCTCTCACACACACACACACACACACACACTTACTCACACTTAGAGAGAGAAACACATCATTCATAACGCAGAAGATCACAGCGCTTCACCTGATGAGCGCTTCATCCTCACCGCAGCACACGCTTCACTCAAACACTGCTATTTATATCAGAGTGTGTGTGAGTGTGTGTGTGTGTGTGTGTGTGTGTGTGTGTGTGTGTGTTTGTGTGTTTTATG
>NW_015537954.1:891729-893064 GCF_001515605.1 Sinocyclocheilus anshuiensis
AATCTGTGTGTGTGTGTGTGTGTGTGTGTGTGTGTGTGTGTGTGTGAGAGAGTGTGTGTGTGTTATACTCAGCCAGATGTGCTGTTTTCTTGGAGGTATTGAGAGCTGATCTTTAGCAGCTCTTCCCGCTGTGTTTTCTCGTTCATGTTCTCCAGGGATGTGAAGCTCTGCAGCTCTGAGATCAGTCTGAATATTCAGGTTTGATTCAGAGTAAGAGTAGACTCAGACTGATGTGAAAGTGTGTTTCTGCTCTGTTGACCGTTAACTCATCATTTGCATGTTCAGTAAGGTCACATTTCCATATTTCACATTCTCAGTCATTCAGCAGACGCTCCTCATCTCTTGTTTACGACTCTTTCCCCCGGTTTCACAGACGAGGCTTAAGCCTAGTCCCAGACTAACATGTAATTCTGAGCTGTTTCAATTAAAAGAAACTTGCACTGATTGATCTTAAAATATATCAGTGCCTTGGTTTTGTCTCAAGATGCACACCGGTAATGTTTTTTCGAAAGATCACACTTAAATGTCCTAATTAAACTATGGTCTAATCCTGGCTTAGTCTAAGCCCTGTCTGTGAAACCAGGCCTTAAAGTCATAGTTTAGTCCACAACTAGAGTTTCACTGCTTAATCTGCTTCATTTCAACCGTAACTAATTATATGATAATATATGAAGATATTGTATGGCTTCAGAAGACTTGGCATGCAACAGGACTTGTTTGTAATACTTTTATACTGCTTTTTAATGGTCAGTTTTTACAATAAATACCTGACTGTACTTCTATTTGCCTGTTACATATTTGACATTGTTCAGAAGTGGATATGTATCATCAGTAATGTCATTAATATTTCACAGCCATTCAGTGAATCTGATTCACGTCTGATCTCTTCACATCTTCAGCTCCTTCTCGTTACGTTTGTATTATTTATATATTATTATGGTATTTATTTATGTTTTGAATTATTAGCTTTTATTTCATTTGCATTTAAATTCAGATTTTAGTCATTTTGTCCCTTTGCTTTTGTAATTTTTTTTTTTTCCAAAATATTTCTATTTAGTTTTCATTTATTTTCATTTCAGTTTTAGTATTTTAGTACTTAATTCAGTTAGTTGCCAAGGTAACATTTCTAATTTACATCTACTAGACATGCTTTCATCATTTTTATTAGCTTTTATTTTTTCTAAATATTTCCGTTTAGCTTTATTTTTATTTAAGTTTTAGTAATTTGTAGTACTTAAACGTCACTGTTATTTACCAAGGTAACATTTCTAATTTACGTTTGTTTTTTTAGGTTTTAGTTTTCATATTTAGTAATTATATATATATATATATATG
>NW_015537954.1:893158-893392 GCF_001515605.1 Sinocyclocheilus anshuiensis
CTCACACACTCACTCACACACTCACTCACACACACACTCACTCACGCGCACTCACGCACACACTCACACACTCACATGCACACTCACACACTCACGCACACAAACACACACTCATACGCACACACACTCACACTCACACACACTCACACACACACTTACACACACACACTTACACACACACACTCTCGCTCTCACTCACTCACACACTCTCTCTCTCACTCACACACTCACACA
>NW_015537954.1:893899-902332 GCF_001515605.1 Sinocyclocheilus anshuiensis
ACACACCCACACACACACACACACACACACACACACACACACACACACACACTGACTGACTGGATGTGTGTGTGTTGTCTCCTCAGCTCTGATGGTTCTCGTCTGACACTCAGAGACTCCAGCATCAGTCCTCAGCATGTCTGCTCTACAGGTACAAACACAGCACACTGAAGAAAACCAGCACATTATATTTGCCGAAGTTTAATAAACCCTATTTTTTGGGGTGGGTTATTTATTTACTTATTTTTTTATTTTTTTATTGTTGTATGTACAGTATCTCACAGAAGTGAGTACACCCTTCACATTTTTGTAAATATTGTGTTGAGTTATTTTGAGGGGACAGCAAATTTACACTGTTATACAAGCTGTACACTCACTACTTTACATTGTAGCAAAGTGTCATTTCTTCAGTGTAGTCACATGAAAAGATATAATAAAATATTTACAAAAATGTGAGGGGTGTACTCACTTCTGTGAGATACTGTATATAATTAAAAACAAATTATATTTTGCATGAGGTAAATTAACCCCTATTTTAAGGATTTGTTTTATTCATTTATTTAATAAAAACAATTATATTTTGCATGAGGTAAATTAACCTTATTTTTAGGATGTGTCTGTTTATTATTTAATTAAAACAATTATAATTATTTTTAATTATATTTTGCCTGAGGTAGATGAAATAATTTTTTTTTAGGTTGGCAGATTTATTGATTAGTTTATTTATTTATTTTTAATTTTAATAAGTGTATTTATTTTATTTATAATTATTTATTTATTTTAAATAAACCCTATTTTTACAATGTGGTATTTGGTATTGATGTAAAAACATTTTATTTATTTTTACTTCATTTATTATTTATTTGTTTATTTAAATTATTCATATTGATTTTTCAAGGTCAAAGTTATTTATTTTTACAGATTTTTTGCATTGTGACCATTTTCAATTATCGTAATTCTCATGACTGTAATTGATATTGGTTTGAAATGCTTTCAAATTGTGCCAGATCACTTTATTAATATACATAACTTTGTTAATTTACATAATAAAAATAAATATTTTAAATAAAAAGTCATTACAGTAATGAGAATGTGTATAATGGTTCTGAAATAGACTCTTTTTTTTTTTGCAAACTAAATAATATCTCACATAAAATGTTTAATAGGTTCTGTTGTTTTCTGTATAGTACATGTTAGAGTGTAGAGTGAATTGTTGGATGTCTCTCAGGCGTCATGGCCGCCGGGCACCGAGTGTGTGGCCAAGTACAACTTCCAGGGCAGCACAGAGCAAGACCTGCCCTTCTGCAAAGGAGACCTGCTGACCATCATCGGCGTAACCAAGGTAACAGCCAATCAGCAAACACCTGCTGATGTCACATGGAACTTTAATGTCTCCAAACATCCTGTCGGACTGAATGACACGCCTCTTTTACTATGTATTATTTATCAGAAATGTCATTAATGGACATTAAAGACAAGACTTCTGGGAAAATGTTATTTTTTTTCTATCAAATATTAAACTGAGAGTGCTATTTTTGCTTATATTGTTATAAGATAAGTATTGATACATTTCTGTATTTAGTTTTATAAAAGTTTTATAAAATCTTTAAGTTGTATACAAATTTTTTTATATTATTAATGTAATAAAATATTCATGTATTATAATAATATTATATTTATAATATAATATATGATATAATATAGTAAATATTCATATATTTGTATTTAGTTTTACTTCATTTAATACTTATTTGTTTATTTAAATTATTCATATTGATTTTTCAAGGTTAAATTTATTTATTGCTTTTTATTTATTTTTGCAGATTTTTTGCATTGACCATTTTCAATTATCACAATTCTCATGACTGTAATTGATATTTGTTTGAAATGCTTTCAAATTGTGCCAGATCAGTTTATTAATATATTGATGCATGTAAATATTAAAAATATTTTTATAGTATTTGTTATTTTTACTTTGAGTGCAATGAAAAAATAACAATAAATAAAATAATACTATATACATTATTTATGTTTATTACATTGGTGAAACAAAATGTAACAACATCATGACTGTTGCAGTGATCATAATGTGATTTTTATTTGTTTATATGAATTAATTATGAGTCTACTTGGTTGTTTAGATGTAATTATGCTTTTTTTGCAGTTAAAAGTCTCCATTTAAACCATGTGTGACCCTGGAGCACAAAAGCAGTGTTAAGTCGCTGGGGTATATTTGTAGCAATAGCCAACAATACATTGTATGGGTCAAAATTATACATTTTTCTTTTATGCCAAAAATCATTAGGATATTAAGTAAAGATCATGTTCCATGAAGATATTTTGTAAATGTCCTACCGTAAATATATCAAAACTTAATTTTTGATTAGTAATATGCATTGCTAATAACTTCATTTTAACAACTTTAAAGATGATTTTCTCAATATTTAGATTTTTTTGCACCCTCAGATTCCAGATTTTCAAATATTGTCCTATCCTAACAAACCATACATCAATGGAAAGATTATTTATTCAGCTTTCATTTGATGAAGAAATCTCAATTTCGAAAATTTGACCCTTATGACTGGTTTTGTGCTCCAGGGTCAGATTTCAGATCAAATTCATTAATGTTGATGTGTATATATTGAATGAACATCAAATTACAACAGACATCTTCAGTTATAATTTCAGCTCTATCAGTCGTGTTGTCGTGCTCATGTTCTCCAGTGACTGATCAATTGATTTGATTAATTGATTCAGGACCCAAACTGGTACAAAGCGAAGAACTCTGTTGGCCGAGAGGGAATGATTCCAGCAAACTACGTCCAGAAGAGAGAAGGAGTCAAATCCGGAGGAAAGCTCAGTCTGATGCCGTGAGTTCATGATCCTCATTCAGTCAGCTTTCAGATCAATAACTCCAGACCCAGTCACGATCACAGAGGACTCGAGCCCTGCTGAATTGTGGGTAATGGTTGTCTGTGGTTCATTTGGTTCAGCTGATGGTGGTTTTATTGTAGAAGGTCTTGAGAATGGATGAGTGTAGATGAGCTGGAGTCTGTGTTCTGCTGCTGGAGACGCGTCTGAATCAGACGTTTGATTCTCCAGAATCGAACACACACACATGAAGTCATTATGCAAATCCACCTCAAACACACTTATTCTCACTCACACTCATCCACACACAGTCACACACACATACTCACAAACACTCACTCACTCTCTCTCACACACACACACACTCATACTCACAAACACACTCACACACACACACACAGATATACACATTCACACTCACTTCACACTTGCTCACAAACACACTCACTCACTCACAAACACACTCATACTCACACACACACACACACACACAGATATACACATTCTCACTCGCTCACAAACACACTCACACTCATACTCACAAACACACTCACTCACTCACGCACACACTCATACTCACAAACACACTCATACTCACACACACACACACACAGATATACACATTCTCACTCGCTCACAAACACACTCATACTCACACACACACACACACAGATATACACATTCTCACTCGCTCACAAACACACTCATACTCACAAACACACTCACTCACACACACACAGATATACATATTCACACTCGCTCACAAACACACTCATACTCAAACACTCACTCACACACACACACACAGATATACACATTCACACTCGCTCACAAACACACTCACTCACACACTCATACTCACAAACACACTCACTCACTCACACACACAGATATACACATTCACACTCGCTCACAAACACACTCACACACTCATACTCACAAACACACTTACTCACACACTCATACTCCCAAACACACTCACTCACTCACACACTCATACTCACAAACACACTTACTCACTCACACACTCATACTCCCAAACACACTCACTCACTCACTCACACACACAGATATACACATTCACACTCACTCACTCACACACTCATACTCACAAACACACTTACTCACACACACACACAGATATACACATTCACACTCGCTCACAAACACACTCACTCACTCACACACTCATACTCCCAAACACACTCACTCACTCACTCACACACACAGATATACACATTCACACTCTCACTCACACACTCATACTCACAAACACACTTACTCACACACACACAGATATACACATTGACACTCGCTTCACACTTGCTTATTCACCATTTATCATCTGTAATACTATCGTGTAACGATACGATGGCTGTTTAGCTCTCTATATGTAAACATAACACTCATACTCACAATCACACACACACACAGATATACACATTCACTGTTACACTCACTCACACTCATACTCACAAACACACTCACTCACACACACGCACACCGATATACACATTCACACTCGCTCACAAACACACTCACACTCATACTCACAAACACACTCACACACACACAGATATACACATTCACACTCGCTCACAAACACTCACTCACTCACACACTCATACTCACAATCACACACACACACAGATATACACATTCACTGTTACACTCACTCACACTCATACTCACAAACACACTCACTCACACACACGCACACCGATATACACATTCACACTCGCTCACAAACACACTCACTCACTCATACTCACAAACACACTCACTCACACACACACACACACACACATAGATATACACATTCACACTCGCTCACAAACACACTCACTCACTCACTCACTCACACACACTCATACTCACAAACACACACACACACAGAGATATACACATTCACACTCGCTCACAAACACACTCACACACTCATGCTCACACACAGTTATACACATTCACTGTTACACTTGCTCACAAACACACTCACTCACACTCATACTCACAAACGCACACACACACACACACACACACAGATATACACATTCACACTCGCTCACAAACACACTCACACACTCGCTCACAAACGAACACACACACACACACAGATATACACATTCACTGTTACACACACTCACACTTGCTCACAAACACTCACACTTATACACACACACATTCACTCTGTTACACACACATGCAGTCACACACACACTCACACTTGCTCAAGAATCGAGAATAAAAACACATTCAAAAATACCTGAAATCATAAAGATCATCCTATCAGATTTATTTAAATACATAAATAGAATCTAAAGCTGGTCAGTGTACTGATAGTGGATCATATCTCATCTACACATGATTCAAAGGGTTGATGTTTCCTAGGTCTCTATAAAGACTTGGGTTTACTTGTTAAACTGTATGGTAAATATCACATGTTTATCACTTATGATTAGTTTTAACAATCCAAATGTTGGAGGGTGAATAGATGCATTTCTCAGATACAGATGCACAGGCTCTGTGTGTCATGTGCATTCCTGATGGCAGTTCTTCTGCATTTTTGCATGAAGGGTGTGTGTTCAGCACAGAGCTCATGACCCACAATCCTCTGCCTTTGCTGATTCCGCTCAAACACGACATTGTTGTTTTCTAACCTCATTAGATTTGAACAATCTTCATTCTGTGTGACTGACTCAGTTTGCATGATTTGATTTCAGTAACATGCTCAATCTTTCTCTCACACACACACACACTCATGTGACCCTGCGGTCTCTGATAATGACCTCTGACCTCTACAGGAAACATCAGTTTAGCTGCACTCATTAAAATCACTGATCTGTGCATTTTTCTTGATATTGTGGAGCCAAAACCCAAGAATCGATTGATTTGAGTTGTTTTTCTGCATGTGGTTTAGTGCTGAAATCTGAAAACAAATCTCTCTCTCTCTCTCTCTCTCTCTCTCTCTATATATATATATATATATATATATATATATATATATATAATTTCATAAAACATAATGTATGATTATACTGTCATTTTATCATGTACAGATTTTTATGTTTATGTTTCTATCTAGCTAGCATTATTTTTATTTCAGTTTTAGTAACTTCAGTACTAAAATGTATTTAAATTCAGTTTGTTGTCAAGGCAGCATTTACATTTTTTTAAGGTTTTTTTTCTAATTTTATTTTAATTTTTAAGAGATTTTAATGTAAAATTTAATTTCAACTTAAATTCAGTAAAAGACTATATTTATTAGTTTTAGTTAACAATACCACTGATCATATATTGTTGAAATAAATCACTTCAACACAAGAGTATATCTGCAGAACGAGAGTTACTGAAATCAAAAGAATGTCAAATAATACAGACTGAATGTCTGCTGGATTAGACTGGTATCTGACTGGATGACATTGAGTTTGACATGTTTGATTCTGTCTCAGCTGAAGGCTCTCTATACTGTACACACTGTATGATCTCAAAAAGGATATAAAGGCCAGAAAGATAAATGGATCTGAGTGTTTTCTCATTGTTTGCATGTTTGTCAGATGGTTTCACGGTAAGATCACGCGTGAGCAGGCGGAGCGGCTGCTGTATCCGCCGGAGACGGGGCTGTTCCTGGTGCGCGAGAGCACTAATTACCCCGGAGACTACACGCTGTGTGTGAGCTGTGACGGCAAGGTGGAGCACTACCGCATCATCTATCACGACGGGAAACTGTCCATCGATGAGGAGGAGTACTTCGACAACCTCATGCAGCTGGTGGAGGTGTGTGTGTGTGTGTGTGTGTGTGTGTGTGTGTGTGAGCATGCATGGGTGAGAGCGTGCGAGTGTGTGTGTGTGTGTGAGCGAGTGAGAATGCATGTGTGTGTGTGAGAATGCATGTGTGTGTGTGAGTGAGCATGTGTGCAACTGTGTGTGTGTGAGCATGTGTGCGATTGTGAGTGTGTGAGCATGCATTTGTGTGAGTGTGTGTGTGTGAGAGCATGCGTGCGATTGTGAGTGTGTGAGCGTGCATGTGTGAGTGTGTGAGATTGTGAGCTTGTGTGCGTGAGCAAGCGTGTTTGAGCATGAGTGTGAGCGCGTGTGTGTGTGTGAGAGCATGCATGTGTGCAAGTTTGTGAGCGTGTGTGCGTGAGTGTGCAAGCGTGTGTGAGCATGCATGTGTGCGTGTGTGTGTGAGAGATTGTGTGTGTATGCATGAGCGTGTGTGTGCGAGTGCAAGTTTGTGAGCTTGTGAGTTTGTCGTGTGTGTGTGTGTGTTTTGAGGCATTCCTCACATTCTCTTGTCTTGTTTCTCATTCTCATCATCGTTTCTCTTGATGGCGTGTCATAACAAGCTGCTCGTGAATCAACGTCACACACACATCTTATGAAACCACTGTAAACAAGAGCAAACCTGTGTGTGTGTGTGTGTGTGTGTGTGTGTGTGTGTGTCTGGAATTTCTTAAGGGTTTGTTCTGCCCTCTAGTGGCTCCTGAGTTTCTGTGAAACTCAAATGATCATCTAAATAAAGAGTTTATGAAGAGAATTATTCTGTTGTCCAGGGTATTAAACAGGCAGCAGAGATGATTAGTGATGCAGTTTAGATGTGTCCTATTAGAAATGGTTTCATTTTGCATTTCATTGAGAAAGAAAGAGCTAAAAGAAAACAATTATTTACAAAAAAAATATTTTTAAAATTAAGATTAAGAAAAAATATATTTACAAAGTCATAAAGTAAGAGGACAAATATTTTAAAATTCTAATTAAAAAACAAAGCTAAAAAAAACTTTTTTGTAACTTTTTAGGGAAAAAGTACATATTTACAAAACAAAAAACACAAGTGAGAATTTTTTTTTTTTTGCTTTTCATTGCATGAGCAAACACAAATATGAAGACAAAAATATGTTAAAAATATATTTAAAAAAGATATTAAAAACCCATCAGTTGATTGAGCTGTAGTGATTTGAGTGAGTTTGATTTATTTATCATTAGTTTTGTTCATGATTTGATGAACATATACGTTATTCTTTCTCCCCCTGGATGTTTATTGTTAGTGGCATGAGAGCTAATTCTACATCAACTCAGAAAGTCATCTTGTCATCTCATGTTTGTACCGGAAACATCTCAACAGAGTGCCGTGAGACTAGTGTGACCTCTATCCCAGCATGCTCTGCTCCCTCTGGCTGCTGTCCTTCACTCTTCCCCTCTGTCCTCCTTATTTTGGGCCCACAGTCTCTGTGCGTTTCCTCTTTCACAGGAAGTGCTCCAACAGCTGCTCTGACCCCTGAGCACAGTTCATAACCGCTTCTGTGTGCAACATGACTATTGATAATGCATATTAGTGTGTGTGTGTGTGTGTGTGTGTGTGTGTATATTAATGATGAAAATAGACAGTTTTTATAGTTTTTATTGAATATAATATAATATAATATAATATAATATAATTTTATTTATTTTAAAGAAATTAATAATTTTATTCAAATTGATTTAATTCAAATTTTATTTAAATTGAGCAAAACTGTAGACATTACTAATGATACAAATTATATTTAAATAAATATATTTTTTTGA
>NW_015537954.1:902342-908662 GCF_001515605.1 Sinocyclocheilus anshuiensis
TGTGTGTGTGTGTGTGTGTGTGTGTGTGTGTGTGTGTGTGTGTGTGTGTGTGTGTGCAGCATTACACCAAAGACGCTGACGGTCTTTGCACGCGGCTCATCAAACCCAAGCTGATGGAAGGGACGGTGGCAGCGCAGGACGAGTTCTCCAGGAGTGGGTATCATATCTTCTACAAGCATATTTTAGTATTATTTATTTACTATTATAGATTTGTTAATATTCTGAAGTAGTTTTTATTTATACCTTCAGGTTTCAATTTAATTCTAGCTAAAATTTTAGTAATGGTTTTTATGTGCTTTTTGTCGTTTTGTTTTGTTTGAGATATTACCATTTAGGTTTCATTTATTATTAATTTATTATTTCAGTTTTAGTTTTTATTTATTTTATTTCCAGTTAATAATTTTATTTTAGTATTATTGCTATACTATTCTTTGAAATTGTGCTATTTAAGTTTAATGTAATAATAATTCATTATTTAAGTTTTAGTTTTTATTTATTTTATTTCCAGTTAATAATTTTATTTTAGTATTATTTATATGATATTATAGGTTTTATTTATATTTTAAAGTAGCTTTATGTTTTTATACCTTCAGTTTTCTATTTCATTTTAGTTAAATTATTTGTAATTTTTTTTATTGCGCTTTTGTTATTTGTATTATTTTTTGTTGATATGAAAACGTACTATTTGGGTTTTATTTATTATTAAAAATACATTATTTCATTTTTAGCTCTAGTTCAATTTTAGTTTTTATTTAGTTTATTTCCAGTAATTGGGTAATAGTATTACTTATTATTATCTATTATTTCTATTATAATTATTGTAGCATTATTTGTCTGTAGCTGCTCAGATCCGTCAGTAAGCAGATGTTCAGGACTCAGAGAGAGAAATAAAGCAGAAGTGAAAGCGGTTTCATCTCGATGTTTGTCTTCACAGGTGGATGGGCTATGAACAGGAAAGATCTCAAACTCATACAGACCATCGGCAAAGGAGAGTTCGGAGGTGTGTGAAGATCCGTGACGCTGTGTTTGAGGACGATGAATCAGTGTGTAATATGTGTGTGTGTGTGTGTGTGTGTGTGTGTGTGTGTGTGTGTGTGTGTGTGTGTGTGTGCAGACGTGATGGTGGGAGATTATCGAGGGACGAAGGTGGCAGTGAAGTGCATCAAACACGACGCCACGGCTCAGGCCTTCCTCGCTGAAGCTTCAGTCATGACGTGAGTACAGATGATCAGACTGACCTTCACCTGGACTTCAAAACTTTATGAAAAACAAATATACAGGTGTGCAAACGTCCATCTTCAGCTGCTGCTACTCGTGTCAAATCTTGACAGATTTTTATCAAGTAAACGTCAGAATAACTGTAAATAAATTTACTTGCATAAACGTTTACTTTCGGAGGAAAAAAATAGATCAATTTTTCATGCTGAAGGGGTTTGTCAATAAGCATATATATTCATGGTCATCAACAAAATTCAGTCCTAAAAGTGTGTGAGATATGGAGACAATATATTTTACAGAAGTTTTTGGCACTAATATAACTTCATAAATAATTTAACAGAAAGCATTTTTGGCAGTAATGGTGCTCCATACATACCCGGGTCAAAATGACCCGCACACAAAATGCATAACATTTTGTCAAAATGGTTATGTTTCCAGTAATATCTCCAGATGAACACTTACTGGACTGAAGCAGCTCAGCTTTACTTGATTCTCCATCAATCATGTTTTAGAGTCTCAAATCTGATCCTCAGGATCTTCTGAGGAGCCTTTATTTCTTCAGCTCTCAATCACTGCATTATATGTTTGGAGCATTTCAATCTCATCTTACTGAGACAGATTACTGAATGAAAGAATGAGGCATTTATATAGCGCTTTCATTGTGTATTGCTGTACACCCAAAGTGCTTTACAATGGGGGGGGGGGGGTCTCTCCTCAACCACCACCAGTATATTATTGCAGATATAGAGGGACCACCAGGGGCTGTCCTTTTGCAGGAGCTTGACATCTATCATTTTAAGGAATAGAGCTCCGATTGTGGAGAGGAGTATACAAATTATTTTGATTATGGAAAAATACAGTAAACAGTACTGTGAAATATATAATGTTACAATTTAAAATAGCTGTCTTCTATGCGAATATATAGTAAAGTATAATTTATTTCTGTGATGCGCAGCTGTATTTTCAGCATCATTCCTCCAGTCTTCAGTGTCACATGATCTTCAGAAATCATTCTAATATGCTGATTTGCTGCTCAACAAACATTTCTAATTATTATCAATGTTGAAAACAGTTGTGCTGCTCAATATTTTTGTGCAAACTGTGATACATTTTATTTTTCAGGATTCACAGATGAATAGAAAGTTCAAAAGAACAGCATTTATCAGTGTGTATATAAAATAATGCATGTGAATTAATAAGCAAATTATATTTTTATTAGGCCTATAATATAAATCACTTTCCTATGCACAGCACTCGAAAGCAAAAGTCTTCAGGTTTACAATGTTTTAGAGTAAGATTGAGAATGATTTTTATAGATTTTTAAACATTTTCTTAGACACGTGAAATCACGGAAGAAAGCCTATATAGAGATATACATTGACTCTTAACTCAAGTCTCTGGTGTGTGTGCGTGTGCGTGTGCGTGTGCGTGTGCGCGTGCGCGTGTGCGTGTGTGTGTGTGTGTGCGCACGTACGTGTGTGTGTGTGTTGCAGTCAGCTGAGACACACTAACCTGGTGCAGTTATTAGGGGTGATCGTGGAGGAACGAGGCAGTTTGTTCATCGTGACTGAATACATGGCCAAGGTCAGTGCCGTTTCTCTCAATTTTGCTGTTAAAAGTTGAATCATGAACTCATTAATGCCATAGATTGCTTATGATCTACTGTTGATGAATTGTCATAATGTTTACTGTATTGTATTTATATTGTAATATGTTGTATATGGTTGTAAGCGTGCATATTTAATTTTTTGTGTGGAGCTGGAAGTAGTAATGCAGAAACATTTCAAAATATCTATCTATATCTGTTTTTCCACTAAATTCATATCGTATCTGATCGGCAACTTCTCATTACTGAGTGAACTGAGTAACAAGTTTTAAGTAATAAGTTTTGAATGTTGTCATGTTATTAACATTAAATTTGGTCAAAATGGTTATATATCTTTAAAAAAAATTATTGGAAAAAAATTTGAAAAAATTAATGGTGTATTCGGTAATAAATGGTGTAAATATTCTGAGGGTCTTGAAGCATTTGTAAAGTTAATTTCTGTACTTAAAACTATGCATTTTTAACCATTTTTATATATCTATTCAAGGGCAAAAAAGACCTGAATGTGTTATGAAAGTTATTTAGCAGAAATTTAATCAGTGATGCTGAGAAATTCTGTTTAATCGATGCAATCTGAGACGCCTGGTTTATTGTGTGTGTTTGTCTGTGTGTTTGTGTCTGTCTTTGTGTCTCTGTGTCTGTCTGTCTGTGTGTGTGTGTGTCTGTGTCTGTGTCTGTGTCTGTGTCTGTCTTTGTGTCTGTGTGTCTGTGTCTGTCTGTCTGTCTGTCTGTCTGTGTGTGTCTGTGTCTGTCTGTCTTTGTGTCTTTGTGTCTGTGTCTGTCTGTCTGTCTGTCTGTCTGTGTGTGTGTGTGAGTGTGTGTGTGTGTGTGTGTGTGTGTGTCTGTCTGTCTGTGTGTGTGTGTGTGTCTGTCTGTGTCTGTGTCTGTGTCTGTCATTGTGTCTGTGTGTGTGTGTGTCTGTCTGTCTTTGTGTCTTTGTGTCTTTGTGTCTGTGTCTGTCTGTCTGTCTGTCTGTCTGTGTGTGTGTGTGAGTGTGTGTGTGTGTGTGTGTGTGTGTGTCTGTCTGTCTGTGTGTGTGTGTGTGTCTGTCTGTGTCTGTGTCTGTGTCTGTCATTGTGTCTGTGTGTGTGTGTGTCTGTCTGTCTTTGTGTCTTTGTGTCTTTGTGTCTGTGTCTGTCTGTCTGTCTGTCTGTCTGTGTGTGTGTGTGAGTGTGTGTGTGTGTGTGTGTGTGTGTGTCTGTGTCTGTCTTTGTGTCTTTGTGTCTGTCTGTCTGTGTGTCTGTGTGTCTGTGTGTCTGTGTCTGTTTGTGTGTGTGTGTGTGTGTCTGGGTGTGTGTTGAGCAGGGCAGTCTGGTGGATTACCTGCGCTCTCGGGGCCGGACTGTGTTGGGTGGCGAGTGTCTGCTCAAGTTTTCTCTGTGAGTAAACACATCAGTCAGTCAGCTGTGTGTCTGTCTATCAGGGTTTTGAGTAGAGTTGGGAATCAAAAATAAATTCCAGAATCGGATACTTAAGGTCAGGAAGCGGATACTTGATGTAAAATTAAAATTTCAATTCCACCTATCAATTCCTGTGTGCACATCTTTTATTTTTAGCTGGCGAAAAAGGGACTCTTAAAGTCCCCATGAAATCAAAAATAAAGTGTTTTGGGTGTTAGTATCAATATAAGGTTATCTATAAGGCAGTGTGCTCCAAAACAGTGACAAAATTCGCATTTAGAAGATATAAGCATTCAAAGCTTGCAGTTCATCACAAAACGATTTTTTTGACGTCACATCGTACTTCAGCTTCTCATCAAACTTTCTGTCCAATCAAACGCTCTCTAGAATCCGAAGCCCCGCCCCCTACACTATAAAATAGACGCTGAAGTACACTCATACACTTATTTATCTAACACTCATACTCAGTCTACACCTCAAGTTTGCACATAATATACAGTACCTGTACATGCAAAAACTGTCTATTGTAATATACCTGCACATATAACTGTCAGTTTATATATTTTTATTCCTTATTTACTTGTTCTATTTTTTATTATCTGTGTTTTTTGTTCTGTCACTGTCATTCTGTTACACTGTGGAAGCTTCTGTCACGAAAACAAATTCCTCGTATGTGTAAACATACCTGGCAATAAAGCTCATTCTGATTCTGATTCTGATTCTCAACGGCTCTGAACGGCTCTAGCCCAAGCTGTGATATAAACGAACGCTATTGGATATTTTAAAAAGGGGCGGGGCTGCTTGATATGTCCCGCCCTGTCTTCCTGTTTCAGTTAAAATGACGTCAACACACAGAGTTACGCTGCGTGTTTCTAAGCATTTCAGGGGACCTTTAAATATGTATTTGTCTTTGAATCATTCATTCAAGAGATTCATTCAAAAACACTGATTCGTCCAGTAATGAAACGAGTAAATCTTGAGTGAGTCATTGAATCATTCCATGCATACATTTTTCTTCAGAATTGTGAGAGAACTACAACCTCCATTAAAAAAAAGTCTCAATTTATCCAGAATCCGCTCTATTTTGCACACAAACGGCTCTAAATCGAGTCCAGTTATGATTTTTGTTCATGGTATTCAGCAGCAATTAAATGTTTTGCAAAAAGAGACTCAGAATAAATATGTTTGATATCTAAATGTTTGACTTCATTTGTTTGAACCACATTGGAATCGAAACTGGGAATCTCGAGTGTGTTTGTGTCCGTGTGGCAGTGACGTCTGTGAGGCTATGGAGTATCTGGAGGCCAATAACTTCGTGCACAGAGATCTGGCGGCTCGTAATGTGCTGGTGTCCGATGATAACATCGCCAAAGTCAGCGACTTCGGACTGACCAAGGAGGCCTCGTCCACTCAGGACACGGCCAAGCTGCCCGTCAAATGGACCTCGCCCGAGGCGCTGCGAGAGAAGGTACACTTCTGCACATTTCCAGAAAAACTCGCAGTAATATCGAAGCTCGTTTCTGGAAGCAACGTTCCTGATGGATGTTGATTGTGCAATAAGACCATATTTAGCATTTAAAGCATGTGAATTATTCGCTTTTGCTGTAGTTTGTGAACTTTTTTCTGTTTGACAGTGATTTGTGGCGCTTTGTTGCATCACTCCTGATGTGAAACGCTTTTTATTTTCAGAGAATCTCTTCAGTAATAGTTTCATGTCATTAATAGGATTTTCTCTTGTGTTTTCACAGAAGTTTTCCACTAAATCTGACGTGTGGAGTTACGGCGTTCTGCTGTGGGAGATTTACTCTTTCGGCCGCGTGCCGTACCCCAGAATTGTAAGACTTTCATTGTTTTGATATATATATATATATATATATATATATGTATATATATAAGTATGCTGGTTTCAGTTTTGCTTTAAATACATTCATTTAAGCTTGATGTTCATAATAGATGTTGTTTCTTATGAATGTCACTTTTTTTATATATACAGTGCATGCATAATTATTAGGCATGTTGATATTCTGATCATATTTTTAAGCACATTTTACCAATTCCAAACCACATCAATCTTAATAACTACTATTAATTTTGTA
>NW_015537954.1:909546-911858 GCF_001515605.1 Sinocyclocheilus anshuiensis
AACTTTTTGGAAGGTGTGTGTCCCATTACGTCTGGCGTAAAAGTAACACTGCATTTCAGAAAAAGAACATCATACCAACAGTAAAATATGGTGGTGGTAGTGTGATGGTCTGGGGCTGTTTTGCTGCTTCAGGACCTGGAAGACTTGCTGTGATAAATGGAACCATGAATTCTGCTGTTTACCAAAAAATCCTGAAGGAGAATGTCCGGCCATCTGTTCGTGACCTCAAGCTGAAGCGAACTTGGGTTCTGCAGCAGGACAATGATCCAAAACACACCAGCAAGTCCACCTCTGAATGGCTGAAGAAAAACAAAATGAAGACTTTGGAGTGGCCTAGTCAAAGTCCTGACCTGAATCCTATTGAGATGCTGTGGCATGACCTTAAAAAGGCGGTTCATGCTCGAAAACCCTCCAATGTGGCTGAATTACAACAATTCTGCATAGATGAGTGGACCAAAATTCCTCCACAGCGCTGTAACAGACTCATTGCAAGTTATCGCAAACGCTTGATTGCAGTTGTTGCTGCTAAGGGTGGCCCAACCAGTTATTAGGTTTAGGGGGCAAACACTTTTTCACACAGGGCCATGTAGTTTTGGATTTTGTTTTCCCTTAATAATATAAACCTTCATTTAAAAACTGCATGTTGTGTTCACTTGTGTTATCTTTGACTAATATTTAAATTTGTTTGATGATCTGAAACATTAAAGTGTGACAAACATGCAAAAAAATAAGAAATCAGGAAGGGGGCCAACACTTTTTCACACCACTGTATATATACAGTGCATGCATAATTATTAGGCATGTTGATATTCTGATCATATTTTTAAGCACATTTTACCAATTCCAAACCACATCAATCTTAATAACTACTATTAATTTTGTATTTAATCATTTATGAGTGATATGTAATTGTCCATGAAGGCTGGAAGTGAAAAACTCCTTATATTCAGGTGTGCAGAATTATTAGGCATGTTTTCTTTTACAGATAAAATGAGCCAAAAAATAGATTTTTTTTTTAGTCAAACATTAAATCCCCATGAGAAATATTCAAAACTAATGCAATACAGAAATTGCTAAGTTAAGACGTGACTATTGGACAGCGAGATGCTCACAGGGTCAGCGGGGTCAGAAAAAACAGGTGGAGAAGAAAAGACACTTTAACTGCAAAAGAATTAAGAATTAATGTGAAGAATTAGATGTGAAACATTTAGTCTCCAGAAGAACAAGCTGTCAGGTTCTCAGAGACTTTGCTTGGGTAAAAAATCCTAAAAAATCACCCTCACTTAATAAGAATAACATGCTGAAGTGTTGTGAAATACATGAAGACTATTTTTATAGGCTTTATGGACAGATAAAACCACTGTTTGAAGAATTGATCTCCAGAATCTGGCAGTAAGTTTCAGGAGCTCATTTTTATTCAATTCTGCAAGACAGACCTTTCAGGATAGGAGATGGAATAAAAATGAGCTCCTGAAACTTGCTGCCAGATTGACAATATTTGGCTGAGATACAACTATCTGAAAATCTGGAATCTGAGGGTGCAAAAAAATCTAAATATTGAGAAAATCATCTTTAAAGTTGTTCAAATGAAGATCTTAGCAATGCATATTACTAATCAAAAATTAAGTTTTGATATATTTACGGTAGGAAACTTACAAAATATCTTCATGGAACATGATCTTTACTTAATATCCTAATGATTTTTGGCATAAAAGAAAAATGTATAATTTTGACCCATACAGTGTATTGTTGGCTATTGCTACAAATATACCCCAGCGACTTAAGACTGCTTTTGTGCTGCAGGGTCACAAATATGTTTTCATTTCTTTAATGTTATAAGAGATACTTATATAACTTTTTTAATTTGGAGTGTTAAAGTCATGTGTTTTGTGCGTGGGTAAGTGTGTGCTGTCTGTGGTTCTGCGTGTGTCCAGCAGAGGGCAGTCTCAGCTCTGTCTGTGGTCTCTCTGCAGCCGCTGAAGGAGGTGGTACCGCGGGTGGAGAAGGGCTATAAGATGGAGGCTCCTGACGGCTGTCCGGCCGCCGTCTATGACCTGATGAAGCAGTGCTGGACGCTGGACCCCGCAGGACGACCCTCGTTCCGTCTGCTGCGTGAGAAGCTGCAGCACATCAGAGCCAAGGAGCTGCACCTGTGAGGAACATCACTAACAAACCTTAACTGTGCTCCACACTCTCTGCTGTGGACTGGACTGTTGATCTGGACGCTCTCTCGTGACCCGACACATGAGAGGAGGAACACACTGACATGTGAGAGTGAGTGTGTGTGTGTGTGTGTGTGTGTGTGAGTGAGT
>NW_015537954.1:912340-913643 GCF_001515605.1 Sinocyclocheilus anshuiensis
GTGTGTGTGTGAGTGTGTAGCAGTATTCGCTCCTCTTCTCCTTTGCTTCTCCGTTCTGCTCGTGGCATCAGTGAGGAAGGCTGGTCTTTTCCTCCGTTGCTGTTTTTCTCTCTCTCGCTCATGAAAACACGCAAGTCATATTTCACACCAAAATCAAAATAAAAAAATTTAAAGTTGTATTTTGCATTAAAAATAACAAAGCCTGTTTGTCAGAACATTAAGTGTTTTTGGAATCGATAACATGATTTTCAACATGTTTCTCTTTTTTTCTTTATTTTCAATATATTAATTAATGTTATACATCCAGATTTTATTTTGTAGTTCTCATTATTCTCAATGATGATTGTTATACTGTTGCTGTATTCTTAATAAAAAAACATTGTGTTACAAAGACTTAAATTAAATTTAAATTAGCATAAAATAATATAGTAAAAAATGCAATTTTCATGAATTTAATGCAAAAATGACTATACAAAATTTTATGATTTTTTTTTTTCCTCCAAAAGTAGGAAGAAAATGTATACATTTTTTACATCATATAAAACAATGATGTAAACAATGGTAGTACTTTTTTTTTTTTTTATGAAAGCCTGTTTCCAACATGGAATAAAAAAAGAAATAAAGGTAATTGTTACTTTTATCTCACAATTTAGATTTTTTTTCTATTTATTTATTTATTTTTATCATGGGATAAAAGAAAGGTAAATGCAACTTCTTAATCTCACAATTCTGACTTTTTTCTTGCAGTTCTGAGATATCAACTCCGAATTCTGAGTTTCTCCCAGATCCAAGTTTACATCTTGCAAATTCTGCTAATTGTGACTTTTTATGTCACAATTCTTCTGTTTGTTTCTGCCACAGAAAAAAAATTGCAACTTCATCTCGCAATTCTGAGGTTATATCTGAAAAAGTTCTTAATTGTGAGATATAAATGTACAGTTACTTGATGTTTTTTAATGTTGTGGCAGAAACAAGCTTCCATCATTTTTACTTTTTTTTTTACTGCCATCATGTACAAGTGTGTTTTTTTTGCATTAGAGTCATGAAAATTTGATTTTTTTTTGCAGTACAGAAACAAGAAATAATTAATTGGCATTATGCAAAAAATTCGGAATGCTCCTTCATTTTTTTTAATGCAAGAATTGTTTTCCTTTTGATTTTGTGGTGAATTGTGAACTGCTCGTGTTCTTCATGAGATCCATCGCTGTGTGAGAGTGTGAGAGTGTGAGAGTGTGTGTGAGAGTGTGTCAGTGTGTGTGAGTGTGTGAGTGTGTGAGAGTGTGTGAGAGTGTGTGAGAGTGTG
>NW_015537954.1:913901-930204 GCF_001515605.1 Sinocyclocheilus anshuiensis
TTGTGTGTGTGTGTGTGTGTGTGTGTGTGTGTGTGTGTGTGTGTGTGTGTGTGTGTCGAAGTGCCTGCTGGAGTTGACAGAGCAGTGCCTGTGTTCCTCTGACATCTTTTTATTCTTTCTTTTTTTAAAATTGGTCTTTTTTTAATGTTTGTATTTGTTGATTTGTCATCTGCGACGAGACGGGTTTGTGTTCACTAGCGCCAGACTGAACTGAGGCGATGAGCTGGGAAACACACACACACACACACACATCCCAGCTGAGCTCATGTGCCTGCTATCTCACACACACACACACACACCCTCTATAGTGGACTGTGAGGGTCAGTCCATCACAACTCTTACTGCGTCGGTCTGTTTTATATTAAAATCTATTTAAGAAGTGAGCGTCAGATGGACTCGTGCATGCTCAGAGAGGCCTTCAGTAACGTGTCAGTGCTTTCGATGTTCATTGTTTTAATATTCTACCATGATTATGAATAAATCATTCCATCTGACCAGCATGGAGTGTGTGGTCACTGGGGGGGCGGAGCCTGCGGCAGGAAGTGACCTCGTCAGGAGTGTGTTTGTGCTGTTCAGATGAACACACACTCAGTCTGTATCTGTGATGAGCGGTTTATTACAAATCCTCAGACTAGAAACAAGGACATGCATGTACAGTCATGCATTTGGGTAGACAAATCATTTTATTATTATTTAGTATTTTAATTGATATACTATAGTACTATTTAATAATGTTTTTGTTTTTATATTTTTAGTTTTCACTTTAATTTTAGTTTAGGTTTTATTCATTTCGTTTCTGTCATTTTTATTAGTCATTTATATTTAGCTTTTTCCATTTCTGCTTTAGTCATTTTAGTGCTCAAAAGTTTTCAGTTAAAAGTTTTAGATTTTCATCTAATGTTTATATTTCATTTTCTACATATGAATTTGTCATAAACACAGGATTATTTACAACATAAAAGAAGTGAGGCCTTTAATTTACAAATCTGTTTACGTGGATGAATTAATGTTTTAGCAGAAATATCCATGCTTTATCCAAAGCTACAGAGTATTTTGAGTATTTTCTTTGGTAATCAGTTGAGTATTAATGAGTTTTGTGTACTAAATACAGTTGTAGTACTTGTGTATATTTCGATGTAACTTTTATTTTTTTTATTTTATTTTTAGTTCAGGTAGCATTTTTTGTGCTTTTGCCTTTGCCTTTATTTCTATTTAGCTTGAATTTATTTTTATTTCTATTTTGCTCTAATTTATTTTTATTTCTATTTTGCTCTAATTTATGTTTATTTCTATTTTGCTCTAATTTGTTTTTATTTCTATTTTGCTCTAATTTATTTTTATTTCTATTTTGCTCTAATTTATGTTTATTTCTATTTTGCTCTAATTTGTTTTTATTTCTATTTTGCTCTAATTTATTTTTATTTCTATTTTGCTCTAATTTATGTTTATTTCTATTTTGCTCTAATTTGTTTTTATTTCTATTTTGCTCTAATTTATTTTTATTTCTATTTTGCTCAAATTTATTTTTATTTCTATTTTTGCTCAAATTTATTTTTTTTTTTCTATTTTGCTCGAATTTATTTTTATTTCTATTTGACTAATTCCAGAACTTCAACTAAAACTTATTTTAGTTAATTGCTGAGGAAACATCTCCGAGTCGTATTTTAATTCCAGTTTCTATTTTTAAATGAGTCTAATTTTAACAATTAAGTTTAAGGTTTTCCTCTTAATCTTTAATTTGTATTTTGTTTTCTGTATATAAATTAATTTGTGACAAAATTAATTTATTACATTTTCTCACACTTTTATGAAGGGCAGATGGTAAAGGCATTAAATGGTTACACTTTATTTTAAGGCGTCCTTGTTACAGTGTAATTATACATTTACGTACTGACTAATATTAATTAGCTACATGTTCTTACTATATGTTTAGGTAATGATGGATGGGATGCAGACGCCTCGGACCACAGAGAACCAGACCTTCACAACGCTTTCTGTGTGACAAATACCACAATCTCTGTCTTGACTCTATACAATATAGAAATTTAATTAAAATATTTTATTTCTGTAATGCAATGTTACTGTTAAGGTATTTATTAATATTTTGTTTTTCAGTTTTAATTTTAGTTTAAGGTTTAGTCATTTTGTTTTGCACTTTTGGCGTTTTCATTAGTTTTTTTTTAATTATTATTATTTGTGTTACATTTCTTTTTAGCTTTAAGCTGCCTTCACTCCATGTCGTCTAATTACCGTAATTCCGAGATGACAGCACGTGACATTCTACTCTGAGCTGAATTATGTGTTTCTATGCAACACCATCAACGCCAAAGCCTTCACGTGCTCCAGAACTCATAATTACAGCTTGTAAGTAATTAAAATTACTCGGAATGTTCTGAGAGCTACAGCTTGGACCAGATTCGTTTAGGAGCTACCTCTGAGTCCGAGAACATGTCATCTTGGAGGTACATGGCGTGAAGGCAGCATTATTCATGTTTTAGTTACGGTTTGAAAGTTTTCTAGAAATTTTATTTTATTTTGTTTAGTGCTTTGTCAATTTTTCTTTTTTTGGTCTATTACATTTTTTTAATGTAATTTTTATCTAGCTTTAGTATTTTATACATTTTAGCTTTATATACTTTATTTCTTTTTTCAGTAATTTTGTTTTATGTGTTTGTCTTTTTTTCTCTCTTTTTGGTTTAATTAAATTTCTATTTGGCTTTCTTTTTTAGTTTTTGTCATTTTGCTTTAACTTTCCCTTTTTGGTTTAATTAAATTTCTATTTGGCTTTCTTTTTTAGTTTTTGTCATTTTGCTTTAACCTTAACCCAAATTAGATTTTATTTCAGTTGTTGGAACATTTTTTTTTTTTTAATTAAACATTTATTTTATTTATTTTTATTTTTTGTAATTTTTTCTTTTGTCTTTTTTTTTTAGTTTTTTTTATTAATTTCTATTTAGCTTCAATGTATTTTTATTTTAGTTTGTCATTTTTGTACTTCAACTAACCTTAACCGTAACTTATTTTTATCTGTTAAAGCATTTGTATCAAAAAAAATCTAAAGAAATTTTGTAAAATAAAAAGTCTTTAACATTTATCATTTTTATTCAAATTTTAAATAATTTCACATTTTATCATTTTAAATATTTCAGTTTGTTTTTTATCTTAGTTTTTGTTTTATTTCAAATAATAAAAATATTTTTAATAGTTTTAGCTTTACATCACCATAACAACACAGCTGAAATGACTTGCTGAATTGATGTAGTAAGGTGAGTTGACAACAATATTGGATCTTTTTTCGTGTTATGCATTAGTAGTATATTCACATTTATCATTTTTATTCAAATTTTAAATAATTTCACATTTTATAATTTTAAATATTTCAGTTTGTTTATCTTAGTTTTTGTTTTATTTCAAATAATACAAATATTTTTAATAGTTTTAGCTTTACATCACCATAACAACACAGCTGAAATGACTTGCTGAATTGATGTAGTAAGGTGAGTTGACAACAATATTGGATCTTTTTTCGTGTTATGCATTAGTAGTATATTCCTCAGGATGCTGCTGGTATGATTTGAGTGTTTGACGCTCGTCCAGTCTGGTTTTAATTAGCATCGGGCTGCTGAATAACAGTTGGAATGGGATGTTGTAATCTCGTTAAGTCCTGCAGACAGATGCCAAGCGTCTGTGTGTTTGAGAAGCGTGTTTGGCGTTGCTTTGAGATGCAGTTGCTTCAGAGGAGTTGTAGATTTGTGCGATGTGAAGAATGACTCCTTCACAGTCACTGTGTTTCCGTCTGGCGTGAAAGCGTCATGCGGCTCCTCAGAGCTTCCCACTGGACTCAAAACACCGAATGCCTTGTTTCTGGAGTCTGTGATTGGTTGGTTTGTTCCAGGTCTCTGGGATTGTGTTGGTGTGTTCGACCCTGATGTGACTCTGACTCTGGGCCGCTTATGTAAGTCTGACCCGCAGCGACTCTTGAGTTCAGCTGACGACACACTTACGCACACACTCACACACACATGCACTCACACACTCGCACACATACACTCACACTCTCTCTCTCTCTCACACGCACACACACATGCACTCACTCACACTCACTATCTCACACACATGCACTCACACACACTCACACTCACTATCTCACACATGCACACTCACACACGCACACACACACATGCACACACACACTCACGCTCTCTCTCACACGCACACACACATGCACTCACACACACTCACTATCTCACACATGCACACTCACACACGCACACATGCACACGCACACTCACGCACACACACACGCACTCACACATGCACACACACACACACACTCACACACGCACACACACACACACACACACAAAATGACTTGCTGAATTGATGTAGTAAGGTGAGTTGACAACAATATTGGATCTTTTTTCGTGTTATGCATTAGTAGTATATTCCTCAGGATGCTGCTGGTATGATTTGAGTGTTTGACGCTCGTCCAGTCTGGTTTTAATTAGCATCGGGCTGCTGAATAACAGTTGGAATGGGATGTTGTAATCTCGTTAAGTCCTGCAGACAGATGCCAAGCGTCTGTGTGTTTGAGAAGCGTGTTTGGCGTTGCTTTGAGATGCAGTTGCTTCAGAGGAGTTGTAGATTTGTGCGATGTGAAGAATGACTCCTTCACACACTTACACACACACACGCTCACACTCTCACACTGCCACTCTCACACATGCACTCACTGCCACTCACACACGCACATGCACACACACACACGCACGCACACTCACACATGCACTCATTCACACACACACGCGCACACACACACTCACACATGCACTCACACACACACACACTCACACATGCACTCACACACTCGCGCACACACACACACACACTCTCACACACTCGCACACACACACGCACTCTCACACCCACGCACACTCACACATGCACTCTCACACCCACGCACACTCACACATGCACTCTCACACCCACGCACACTCACACATGCACTCTCACACCCACGCACACTCACACATGCACTCTCACACCCACGCACACTCACACATGCACTCTCACACACTCGCACACACACACACACACTCACACATGCACTTTCACACACTCGCACACACACACTCACACATGCACTCTCACACACTCGCACACACACACACACTCACACATGCACTCACACACTCGCACACACACACATTCACACATGCACTCGCACACACTCGCACACACACTCACACATGCACTCTCACACACTCACAGACACTCTCACACACACACACTTACACAAGCACTCACACATGCACTCTCACACACTCACAGACACACACACGCACACTCACACATGCACTCTCACACACTCGCACGCACGCACTCATGCACACGCGCACACACACTCACGCACACTCACACTCACTCACACACGCACTCACACATGCACTCACTCGCACACACTCACAGACACACTCACTCGCAAACACTAACAGACACACACACATGCTCACACGCACACTCACACACACACACACTCACGCACACACACTAACACACGCGCACACACACGCTCACACACTCACAGACACTCTCACACACACACACTTACACACTCACAGACACTCTCACACACACACACTTAAACAAGCACTCACACACTCACTCGCACACACTCACAGACACGCACACGCACACTCACACATGCACTCTCACACACTCGCACGCGCGCACTCATGCACACGCGCACTCACACTCACTCACACACACACATGCACTCACTCGCACACACTCACAGACACACTCACAGACACACTCACTCGCAAACACTAACAGACACACACACATGCTCACACGCACACTCACACACACACACACTCACGCACACACACTCACACTCACACATGCTCACACACACACACACACATACATACTCCTGCGCTTCTGCATCACCATAGCCTTTTCATATTCATTAACTTTTAAATGAACACCCATGTTTAGTAATTAACTGCTGACAGCATTTGAGACACAAGCGCTTGGACCACTGACCTTGAGTCAGTTTGTGCTGTAATATATCATGATCGTGTTTCTTCTGGATGAGAGTGTGTTGTGTTGAGATTAAAGGTCCATTTTCAATCATTTAATAACATTCATCACTGAACAAACCCGTCAAACTCATATTGTTAATTATCGTTTCATTATCGTCTGCATTCAGGCGAGGGTTATGAACTGGTAACGCAACAAAAGGACATGCATGGAGTCATTTTACTGACGAACCTCATAAAATCCGTAACAAAAAATACGCTAAAGTTCATTTAGAAAATGGGTTGATTTTTTATAGAGAATCCAGTGAATGAATTAATGAATTTATTTACTTGTTTATCACATTTTACTGCATCACATTCAGCATCAAAACATAAAATAAAATATAAATATTAGACAAAAAAATAAATAAAAAAAATTGAGAATTAGAAATGATTTAGAATTAGAATTAAAATTGTCATAGCACTTGCATATTATTTCTCTTTTGTTGGTTTTGATTGCTTCAATTGTCTTCATTTGTAAGTTGCTTTGGATAAAAGTGTCTGCTAAATGACTAAATGTAAATGTAAAATTAGAAATGCTGCCTTATATTTATTTCATATAGTTTTCTTCACTTTATTCAATTAAAAAATATCATTACATTTTTAGTTGCAACTAACTGAAATAAGTCGGGGTTTGTTCAAGTACTAAAATTACTAAATTAAAGCGAAATGTAAATGTAAAATTAGAAATGCTGCCTTATATTTATTTCATATAATTTTCTTCACTTTATTCAATTAAAAAATATCATTACATTTTTAGTTGCAACTAACTGAAATAAGTCGGGGTTTGTTCAAGTACTAAAATTACTAAATTAAAGCCAAATAAAACACAAATAAAACTAACTAAATAAAAAAATAAGAAGAATTACTAGATCCTAAAATAACATTAAATCTGAAAATACAAAAATTAGAGCACAATTAAAAATATAAAAAAATACTATATAAATAATACTAAATATTACTAAAATACTAAAAATGCTTATGTTAATTACTAGAGATATTACTAACAAATTTAACAAAACACTTAAGGCCTTCACTAGTTTTACATTGTAAATAATGACAAATAAATTCACATGCAGAAAATTAAATGTAAATGTTAGATGATATTTTTTAATTCAAGGAAACCTTAAATAATATTTAAAAAAATAATAAATTTAATAAATATGCAACGTAAATGTTAGGTGCTGTTGTAAAGATGAAGATGATTGCATTTCAGTTTTTGAAGTCTTTTTATAGACTAACTTCACCTCTTTTTTCGGTTGTGTATTTTCTGCGAGGCTCGTTAATAAATCGGTTTAATCCCGACAGCCTCCTACATCTTCATTAACTTGATCTGTGGAAGAAGCTTCTCTTAATAAACTTTAAGAAACAGAAATCTGAGCTTAAACTCCTTCTGAAGTGGTTTGTGTTGGTGTTTACAAACTACCATTACTGTCTTCTTGATATTACAATCATTTTTTTGTATCTGCTTTTGCGTTTTGCATCAATAATTACAATATGCTCTAGAATAGATGACGTGAAATTGTGTCACTCAGGTTTGTTTCTAGAGCATGCTAATTGAGAAGGCGCTGGAGCGCTGTGTAATTAGCAGTGAAAGCAGTAATTGTTTTTACCTGCAGTCAGTCTGAAACTCTATTTAAAGCTGAATCTCGAGACATTCTGAGTCTGATGTAGTTTTCAGATCATGATCTGTGACCGAAGGCTCTTTCCTTGCTTTATATTTGCGAACACACACACACACACACTCGCTCTCACTCACACACACACACACTCTCTCTCTCACTCACTCACTCACACACACACTCACACACTCACTCACACTCACTCTCACACACACACACACACACTCACACACACACACACACACACACACACTCTCTCTTACACACACACACTCTCACACACACACACACTACTGTGAACCGCCCTAAAAATACGCCGGCATCTCAGCCGATGCTTCCACCACAATTAGCATCTATTCAGGGCTGCGTGCGCAGACAGCCAAATTTGCATTTCCGTCACGGATGTCTGCCCTGCCCAGCGTCACATAAACCCTTCCTTCTGTTTGTATCCAGAAAGCATGCTTTCATTTCATCCTCCAGCTCCTCGAGGTGTGTGGACGAAGCTGGGCTCTGACCTTTGACCTTTGGTCTGCAGGAGCGAGGATGCAGTCACGTCTGCGCTGAATCACATTTGACAGTGGATGTTAATGGTAGCTTTGCTTTCTTCAGCTGACTTTGACTTGACTGACTTATATAATGTGGTTGTTCTCTCTGAAGCATGAGACTAATTGCCCTCTTCGTATCTGCGCAAAATGGGAATCTCCTCGACTGCGTTTGTGCATTATTAGAGCTCTATGCAATCTGTTTTTATTTTTCCCAAATGTCTGTTTTAATTTGTCTTGATTGGGTTTTAATGGTTAAATTATGTTTTTGTGATCAAAAAATGTCTAATTAAATCATAAAACTTATACAGATTAACAAAACACATATTACATTTTTCAGGCCATATGAAATTAATTTAATTTAATTTTCATTTCAATTTTTCTGGATTTCTTTTTTTTTTTTGTTCATTGAAATTTTTAATGGATGCTGTATTGGTTCAAATACAGTTTATTGATTAAAGTGCATCTCTAATTAAATGAAATAATGAAACTTACAAATCAACTACAATTTATTAAAGTTTACATAAATGTAGGAAACAAAAACATGCCTAATTCAATTACATAATAAACAAAAATCATTTTTTAGGGCCAGTTCTTTTTATTTTTCCCTGAATAATAATTATAATTATAATTATAATTATATATATATATATATATAATTTCAAAACATGAAATTGTGAAACTTATTTAATAACAATGTATTAAAACAAGACTTGTATTTACAGAACCTTATGAGATTTATTTTTTCCCAAATCAGAATTATTGGTTTAACTATTGAATTTATAAACCTATAACAATTTAATAAAATGTTTACAATAATAGGGCAATTTTTACAATAATATATGATTTTTTTCCCCTAGAAACTCTGTATTAATTTTTCTGGTTTGATTATTTTAAAATGTCTAGTAGAACAAACTTAGACTCACAGCGGTCTTTTGAGCTTTAATATTACAGACAATAGTCTATAATGACATTGGATTAATTGTACAGCCAAAATTTTCCAAATTCGGCATTATACTGTAAATTACATTTTTATGACTGGATTCTGCGATTCCGTGCATGTTTTCTGCCCTGCATTACATGCCTCCTGATGGATGTTCTCAGATCTGCTGTGTTTTATTCTCACATTAGCTGTAGCTCATGTCTCTAGGGTCGCAGCTTTCAGTTTAGCAGGGCGCTTGACCTTGGAGACAAAAACTCCATCAGCCTGTGAGCGGCTCGCTTACACACACACACACACTCTCACTCTCTCTCTCTCTCTCTCTCTCTCTCTCTCTCTCTCTCTCTCTCTCTCTCTCTCTCTCTCTCTCTCTCTCTCTCTCTCTCTCTCTCTCTCTCTCTCTCTCTCTCTCTCTCTCTCTCTCTCTCTCTCTCTCTCTCTCTCTCTCTCTCTCTCTCTCTCTCTCTCTCTCTCTCTCTCTCTCTCTCTCTCTCTCTCTCTCTCTCTCTCTCTCTCTCTCTCTCTCTCTCTCTCTCTCTCTCTCTCTCTCTCTCTCTCTCTCTCTCTCTCTCTCTCTCTCTCTCTCTCTCTCTCTCTCTCTCTCTCTCTCTCTCTCTCTCTCTCTCTCTCTCTCTCTCTCTCTCTCTCTCTCTCTCTCTCTCTCTCTCTCTCTCTCTCTCTCTCTCTCTCTCTCTCTCTCTCTCTCTCTCTCTCTCTCTCTCTCTCTCTCTCTCTCTCTCTCTCTCTCTCTCTCTCTCTCTCTCTCTCTCTCTCTCTCTCTCTCTCTCTCTCTCTCTCTCTCTCTCTCTCTCTCTCTCTCTCTCTCTCTCTCTCTCTCTCTCTCTCTCTCTCTCTCTCTCTCTCTCTCTCTCTCTCTCTCTCTCTCTCTCTCTCTCTCTCTCTCTCTCTCTCTCTCTCTCTCTCTCTCTCTCTCTCTCTCTCTCTCTCTCTCTCTCTCTCTCTCTCTCTCTCTCTCTCTCTCTCTCTCTCTCTCTCTCTCTCTCTCTCTCTCTCTCTCTCTCTCTCTCTCTCTCTCTCTCTCTCTCTCTCTCTCTCTCTCTCTCTCTCTCTCTCTCTCTCTCTCTCTCTCTCTCTCTCTCTCTCTCTCTCTCTCTCTCTCTCTCTCTCTCTCTCTCTCTCTCTCTCTCTCTCTCTCTCTCTCTCTCTCTCTCTCTCTCTCTCTCTCTCTCTCTCTCTCTCTCTCTCTCTCTCTCTCTCTCTCTCTCTCTCTCTCTCTCTCTCTCTCTCTCTCTCTCTCTCTCTCTCTCTCTCTCTCTCTCTCTCTCTCTCTCTCTCTCTCTCTCTCTCTCTCTCTCTCTCTCTCTCTCTCTCTCTCTCTCTCTCTCTCTCTCTCTCTCTCTCTCTCTCTCTCTCTCTCTCTCTCTCTCTCTCTCTCTCTCTCTCTCTCTCTCTCTCTCTCTCTCTCTCTCTCTCTCTCTCTCTCTCTCTCTCTCTCTCTCTCTCTCTCTCTCTCTCTCTCTCTCTCTCTCTCTCTCTCTCTCTCTCTCTCTCTCTCTCTCTCTCTCTCTCTCTCTCTCTCTCTCTCTCTCTCTCTCTCTCTCTCTCTCTCTCTCTCTCTCTCTCTCTCTCTCTCTCTCTCTCTCTCTCTCTCTCTCTCTCTCTCTCTCTCTCTCTCTCTCTCTCTCTCTCTCTCTCTCTCTCTCTCTCTCTCTCTCTCTCTCTCTCTCTCTCTCTCTCTCTCTCTCTCTCTCTCTCTCTCTCTCTCTCTCTCTCTCTCTCTCTCTCTCTCTCTCTCTCTCTCTCTCTCTCTCTCTCTCTCTCTCTCTCTCTCTCTCTCTCTCTCTCTCTCTCTCTCTCTCTCTCTCTCTCTCTCTCTCTCTCTCTCTCTCTCTCTCTCTCTCTCTCTCTCTCTCTCTCTCTCTCTCTCTCTCTCTCTCTCTCTCTCTCTCTCTCTCTCTCTCTCTCTCTCTCTCTCTCTCTCTCTCTCTCTCTCTCTCTCTCTCTCTCTCTCTCTCTCTCTCTCTCTCTCTCTCTCTCTCTCTCTCTCTCTCTCTCTCTCTCTCTCTCTCTCTCTCTCTCTCTCTCTCTCTCTCTCTCTCTCTCTCTCTCTCTCTCTCTCTCTCTCTCTCTCTCTCTCTCTCTCTCTCTCTCTCTCTCTCTCTCTCTCTCTCTCTCTCTCTCTCTCTCTCTCTCTCTCTCTCTCTCTCTCTCTCTCTCTCTCTCTCTCTCTCTCTCTCTCTCTCTCTCTCTCTCTCTCTCTCTCTCTCTCTCTCTCTCTCTCTCTCTCTCTCTCTCTCTCTCTCTCTCTCTCTCTCTCTCTCTCTCTCTCTCTCTCTCTCTCTCTCTCTCTCTCTCTCTCTCTCTCTCTCTCTCTCTCTCTCTCTCTCTCTCTCTCTCTCTCTCTCTCTCTCTCTCTCTCTCTCTCTCACACACACACACTCTCTCTCTCACTCACACACGCAGCGTTCAGCCCTGACGTACAGTATCACACCACTGACGTCAGCGTTTGCGCTGTTATGAGTCTGCCTCCCTGCGTGTCATGAAATGAGAAATGCACCACACAAGCTCAATCCCGCACACACTCCAGGCGGCGGATTTATCGCAAATCCTCTCGGGACGAACTGAAGACGTGATCTGAAGTTATGAGACAAACCTAAACACACCTTCAGCCTGACCTTCACTTCTGCCCCGCTTCTGACCCCTGACCTCTCAATAATACTGGCTCACTAACATCAGGAAAACACATATATATATATATATATATACATACACACAAACACGCATAATTTGAAATTATTAATTATTATTATTATTATGTTATATAGGCCCCTTATTCATTGTATTTGTTTTCATCAAAATGCTAATAGTATTTATAACATTTTACAGTATATTTTTGTATATATTTACAGTGGGGTACAAATAGCATCTGCCATATTTGCTCCTGTGAAAAGCGTCACAGCTTGACCCTTCAGTCGCTTCACACTCTCTGCTTGTTCCTCTGTTCCTGCAGACGGACGATTCTCCGCTCGCGGCTGGAGACGGTCAAGGTGTGTGAGCCTCATGAGCCGCAGCGCGACCCGAGTGTGTGTGTGTGTGTGTGAGAGAGAGTGCGTGTGCGTGCGAGCGAGTGAGTGAGTTTGTATGTGCTAATAATCCGGTCTTAATTCCCCGGGGCGGCGGCTGCCTCGTCTGGTTTGACTTTGTGAAATATCAAGGGTCTTGGAGTCAGGGAGAACATGTTTCCTACACCAGTTGTCATGGTGGATTTGTATATTCTCGTTGACATTCAGCTTCGGCGTTCACATGACCCTCACCCAGTGCCTGCAGAGATCGAGCGGCGCGAGGGGCCCCCGGGCCCCTGGGAGCCTCACCAGCACAGAGATGCTGTTCTTTTGACCCGTTCCTGCCCTTTTGTTAGAGCTGAAGCTGAAACAGAGCTGCAGTGATGCTTCATAAGGCATCTTTACACAGTAGTGTTGCACTAAAAAAGTATCGCAATATCCTGCTTTTAAAAACGGTATGATTCCTCGTTTTACTAATACCGGTACTTTAAAAATTCTCTTCATGACCATTTTACCTTTTCTTTTGTGGAAACTATCGTATACAAATAAATTTAGTTTGCAGCAACATTTTAAGTAATTTGACAGAAATATATTAGTTAATGTAATGGTAGTACTATCACTACTAATAAAAAATATTATTTAAACAATATTTAAGGAATATTTACCAGAAAAATTATTTACCAGAAAATTTATGTGTGTATATGTATATATATATATGAATTATTTATAAAAATCGAATTAATCTTTATAAATTAATTAGACATGCTTTTGATTATTAAAATTTAATTAAACTATTAAAATGGAATCCAGAAAATCAATGGAAAACACAGTTTCTCAGAATTTGAGAAAAATAAAACTGAATTTGAGAAAAATAATAAAACGCTTAACGATTAATGCTTAGACATGCTTTTTGAGTCTAAAAAAATCAAAACGGAAAAAAATGGAATCCAGAAAAATTGCAATGTAAAAAAAAAAAAAAAAAAAGGAATTTGGGAACATTTTGGCACTGGCATGTGATTTTTATTTATTAATTTATTTATTTTTTAAGGGAGATGAAATGCTTTTTAATAGATAAAATATTGATGATTCTCTTTTCTACAACAACAGATGGTGATTGATTCTGTGCAACTCCAGAACGGACAAGAAGATATGAAAGCTTATTTCCACCATGGAATAATAAAAATAAAAAAAACCTTTATCACACAATTTTGACTTTTCTTCTCAGAACTGCAAGTTTACATCGTGCAGTTTGAAGTTATAAAGACTCAGCATTCTAAGTTTGCATATCGCAAATTTGACCTTCTTCCCCTGAATTCTAGCAGTTCTGACTTTTCTACTCTGAATTCTAAATATATCTTGCAATTCTGACCTTTTCCATCAGAAAAGACTGAGTGTTCTAAGTTTAGATATTAATTAGAAGTTAATATCTAAAAAAAATGTGGAATTATATTCCATGCAGGTAATGATACTAAGTAATAGCAGTTCTGAATATCTGATTTACCTTTTTAAAATGTTTTCCAGACCAGTGTGTTGTATTTTAAAACTGTTGAAAACAGATATTTTTGTGCAAAAACTTCTGCAAATCTACTCTGAATGCGTTTTTATCACTGAAATAACTAACATTGGAAAATATCTCCTGCTAAACATCTTTTATGTTCCACAGATGGAAGTCTGAAATGACATGATGGTGAATAAATGATGACAGGATTTATATTTTGGGGTGAACTATTCCTTTAAAAACACGCCTGAGTAAGAGGTCTGAATCATTCCCTGATCCCTGGAGCATTGCTGTGCTGCTTAAAAAAGACCTTGTCATCTCTTGCTGAAAAAAACACTTACATTCACATGCATTCGTGACTCATATTGAGAGTTTTACGAAGCAATTACATGATTCCTGCTGCTCTTGAGAAAAAAAATGAAATTAAAGGAGGATTTATTCTCTGAAATATATATATATATATTTATACATATGCTGCTCCTTTCAGCAGACGTTCAGCTGCAGGGTTTTATTTGTCAGCCCATATGTTAAAGATCAGCTCAGGATGCAGACGCTTACTTTGTTAATTAGGTTAATTCACTGCACCATATCACAAAATTATGTGACATATTTTGCAATAACCTGCATTAATCTGTACTGGGCATCTGCACATTTTTGTTTAAAGAATTGTAGAAGGACAATTTTGTTGGCAAGGTTTGTTAGGGTAAAAAGAGCTTTAGAACACTGAGCACAAACATTATGGTACTTTGCATATAAAGCATATTATATGTTTTTTGTTTTTGTTTAGTTTTTTTGTGCGTTGGTTTCTCATGATAACATTAGTTAAGGATGGTGGATGCATCAGATTTTGTGCAGTAGTTGCATTCTACCTAAAGCATTTAATAACTTGATGATTCCAGTGAGTCTTTGCACTAAAGCCCGCAAGCGTCGCCTCATTCTGCTGATTAAGAAATCCAGCGTTTTCCTTACATTGCACATACATATGACCCGCTTTTCCTGTGCATACTGTGATGTGTCTGCTTTAGCATGCCCTGGTCTGTCTTTGTGATTTTATTCTGCAGATGATGGCCTTACTGTCACAGACATGTTACTCACTGAGACATTGAGGCTTCGAGACATGAGAGCTCCTCTTCCTCTCTCTCACACACACATGTACTCTGGAATCATCTCACGAAGGACGTATTTTGTTTTTTGCACTGCAATGCATTTAGGGTTGGCCATTCCAGACCAACATGCATTTAGGGTTGGCCATTATAGATTAAAATGCATATAGGGTTGGCCATTATAGATTAAAATGCATCTAGGGTTGGCCATTGTAGATTAAAATGCATCTAGGGTTGGCCATCATAGACTAAAATGCATCTAGGGTTGGCCATTATAGATTAAAATGCATCTAGGGTTGGCCATTATAGACCCAAATGCATCTAGGGTTGGCCATTATAGATTAAAATGCATCTAGGGTTGGCCATTATAGACCCAAATGCATTTAGGGTTGGCCATTATAGACTCAAATGCATCTAGGGTTGGCCATTATAGACTAAAATACATGTAGGGTTGGCCATTATTGACCAGCATGCATTTAGGGTTGGCCATTATAGATTTAAATGGGTTGGCCATTATAGACTCAAATGCAGCTTGGGTTGGCCATTATAGATTAAAATGCATCTTGGGTTGGCCATTATAGATTAAAATGCATCTAGTTTTGGCCATTATAGACTAAAATGCATCTTGGGTTGGCCATTATAGATTAAAATGCATCTTGGGTTGGCCATTATAGATTAAAATGCATCTTGGGTTGGCCATTATAGATTAAAATGCATCTTGGGTTGGCCATTATAGATTAAAATGCATCTAGTTTTGGCCATTATAGACTAAAATGCATTTAGGGTTGGCCATTATAGACTCAAATGCATCTTGGGTTGGCCATTATAGATTAAAATGAATCTAGGGTTGGCCATTATAGACTAAAATGCATTTAGGGTTGGCCATTACAGACCCAAATATATTTAGGGTTGGCCATTATAGATTAAAATGCATCTAGTTTTGGCCATTATAGACTAAAATGCATTTAGGGTTGGCCATTATAGACCACCATGCATTTAGGGTTGGCCATTATAGACTCAAATGCATCTTGGGTTGGCCATTATAGATTAAAATGCATCTAGGGTTGGCCACTACAGACCCAAATGCATTTAGGGTTGGCCATTATAAACTAAAATGCATGTGGGGTTGGCCATTATTGACCAGCATGCATTTAGGGTTGGCCATTATAGACTCAAATGCATTGGCCATTATAGACTCAAATGCATCTAGGGTTGGCCATTATAGACTAAAATACATGTAGGGTTGGCCATTATTGACCAGCATGCATTTAGGGTTGGCCATTATAGATTAAAATGCATCTAGGGTTGGCCATTATAGATTAAAATGCATGTAGGATTGGCCATTATAGACCAGCATGCATTTAGGGTTGGCCATTATAGATTAAAATGCATCTAGGGTTGGCCATTATAGATTAAAATGCATGTAGGGTTGGCCATTATTGACCAGCATGCATTTAGGGTTGGCCATTATAGATTTAAATGGGTTGAGCGT